>NW_010562911.1:63258-68806 GCF_000687285.1 Phaethon lepturus
ATGTTTCTGTAGTCAATGAAAATTAGGTATTTTCCTTTCCTTTTTCTCCCCAAGCAGGTTATCCGGATGGAGGGGGATTTGCTTTGGGGACTTTTAAGAATGATTTACTACAGTAAAATTTACCAGTAACTTAAACTTAAGTCATATTTAAGTCATTGTTCACTGCTCAAAGTAAGAACAGGAAAAATGCTGACTCTAGATAATGTTGTTCTGCGTACAAGGTTCTTAGCTTCTTCAAGAAGCTAAGAAAAAAGATCACAGGACACTGCTAACATAACTAAATCAGCACATTTGCTATTTGGTGGCCAATGATTTCACAGATGAGTACAGGAAAAAAAAACAAAGCTACCCAAAGCCCACCTAGCCCAAGATAGACAGATTTCTATTTTATAGCTGCCACCTGCCTAATGAATATTCTGTTTACTAGCTCTGCTTCCCAGACATTTTAAAATTTATATTCCTCCACCCCCAAAATATAAAACTATCATCTCCATAACTTTAGTTCTTAATGTAATTACACGAGATGTGCTTAGCAAACATAAATGAGACACTGTAGGCTAAAGCATCAAACCTCTTCAAATCTATATTTAAAACTTGAATGACTGTAAGAACTTGCATAATTAGTTACATTGCACACATACACATAAATAAGCTGTCCTTCTAATTCCGCAAGTACTTACTAAAGATCCGTTGCGCAGCCTTAATTAATATCAGTCCTTCAGCAACTGATCCTGGTGCTGTGCTACAGCAACATTATGATAGCTAGCAGATTTTGTTACTACTTCTACTGTAAGCTCCTTCTCAGTGTGGGTTTGTTTTTTTTTTTTAAACATTCCCAGATAAAAAAATTGAAAAGATCAAAATGAAGGAAATTAACATTTTAAGTTCCTATTAGCAATGTGAGGTATAGTTAAGATTTTTCAGTTTGCTGTTACTTAATATAAGTCATAATCAAATAACAATGAAACAGAATCAGAATCATCCTTAAAGAACCCTAACCTTTGTACTTCATCATTATAACAGCAATTTTTTTTTTTTTTTTTTTTTTTCATTAAAACAGTTTAGGTTCACTAACCAAATAAACACAACCTGATTTCAGGACACGTTTCTCTAATCTCCATTAGGAAGGATTGTAACAACTTACTATTAAGTTTGAAAAGCCTTTAAAAGATTCCAGTGTGAGAGATTCTGATGAAATGTATTTGAGAGGGATCTTCGACGAAACTTCTTTACTCTAGTACGATTACCCTAGAAGAAAATGCTCTATCATTGGGTCCTATCTTCTAATACATCTCCCTTTCTTTAGATCAGTTATTTTCTTAATGTACATTTGCGAGATGTAGTCACATACTTAGAAATAAATAAATCTTTTGACTAGAGTCTCAGGAGAACAGCACACTCACTGTAATCTCCACAAAAGCAAAGAATTAGAAATCTAGAAGCACTCTGTTTAACTAACTCCATCAGACTCCTAGCAGTATGGACAGAGATGTTGTACATGTGTAACTCATCAGCATCCCCCTAAGACTGTTGTCCACATCACTACACTTAGGTAAGAAAAGCGCTGTTCTACAATCACATACTGGAAATTATAAACATAACAACCACATAAGTATGAAAAATGGTAAAAGCAAACTTACAAACAAAAGTTTGTCAGCTTTCTTTTTTGACTCTACTGTATATTTCTTTTTCTGTTGTTCTGCAATACTTTCCACCCTGCCTTGCCAATTAAGTTACAAACTTGCTTTTCAGTCCCAAACACCAAGGGCAGAAAGCCCAGACCAAACATTTCTTTAGAAATTCCTCCTAAAACAGCTAGGTAAGTCTGAGCAAAACAAACAGATTTTGTATGCACACAGCGTTCTTGGCCGCATACCTCTTAACACCTTAAATATGGCTGAGTTTACTCACATGAGCAGCCTCAGTGATTTCAACGGTACCGTAAGCACAGGCAGAACACCCGTGCTATAAGCCCACGCTGAGTAAGAGGGGTTTACTCACTGCTCACAGTACTGTAACGCAGCAGGGCTGGAAGCAGGCTGCACTGCAGCACCGTACCCGCTGGGAGACAACACAGAAGGGACAAGTTTACTGATGTTCCGATTTCTACATTTTCTTCAGAAAGTAGAAAGCTGACTACTGAACAAGATCTATTCCAAATAGGTTAAATAAGTCACTTTCTTACATTACTCACATTTTGAAGTGTCAAAACACTTCCTGTTACCTGTGAAACGGATGCTTAATGACTAAACTTTGATTACACAGTACTAAAGAAGAGAGAAAAAAATTCATAAATGTAGAAAGCCATAAAGTGGCATGAGTGACCTATTCAGCCTGCATGAGGTGCATCTCAGCTGGCCCCATTCTGATAGACCAGAATCAAAGCCACAGAAGAAGAAAACCAACACACATACCAGAGGACTTCAGTGACAAGCCAGTCTTACACGGCAGGCCTGCCTACAAAAGCAATCCTTTAGTTCAGTCTAAATGGGAGACTCCTCAGACAAGCCTCTTTGAAGGGAATACACTATAATCACCAGTTCTACCCAAAAACCACCCATGATATACTTTTACGAAGAATGGTAATTGGCTACAGTTTCATTTATATTCTTTCATCTACCTCATTCATCGATCATCTGTTCTGCAGCTGGGGTCTCAGGAGGTGAACACAAAATAAAAAAAACTTTAAACTTCAGCAACAGCGACAGATAAGGACAAAGACATGATCTCAAAAATACACAGCTTTTTACTGATGCATTTTTAGAGACTGGAACAGACTGAAGGTTTTTCTAGAAAGTTCTCACAATTGCACACATCACAAGCAACAGAATTTTGCTTTTTCTATTATTTGCTGTTTATCAAGATTGTTAACTGTTAGTTACAGCAGATATATTTCCACATCACTTAAATTTGCTTCTCCTTTCTAAACATTTAGGTTCAGAGTGATTCATGAGGCTGCTACAGTGCGTAACTTACTAATTAAGAGAAAACATTCTTTAGTTACAAGAAGAAAAAAAAGAAAATGAAACATCAATGTAAAAGCCTGTTCCATTAAACTCTTAGGCTGAAATTCTCATTGTTTAAAGATAAGGAAAACGTATTATTTTGCAATACTATCTGCATATCAAAAAACCACTCCAGGAATTCCTGATTATATACACAGAACTTGCCAGCACAGCTCAGTTCTTAATACTCAAGGATTGCTCCAAGGCCCCTCCCCAGGCAACTTCTTCATTTGATGGGAAGTCATCGAGGCACTGTAGGAGAACTGCAAACGCATTTCCTTGCTAGATCTTTGGTCTGTCCATACTTTAAGAGAGGGAGTCATGAAGGAAAAGCACGTGATTTCAGCTTATTTTCAAAGTCTGTTTAAAAAAACATGATTGCAAATCATAGCCTTTTCTATTATCCTTTTCAAAATCAGTTTCTAAACCGCAAGTTTCCAATCCCAAACTGGTATGTCCTAAGTTTACAAACCTAGTGATGCAATAGGCCATCATTGCTTCAGGTTTTATAATTTAAAGATTTCTTTATCTACTGAGGTGAAAAAAAAAAAGCATGCCTTACTATGAAATAACCCACCATACTTCTGATATGAATCTTTACAGCTGTTATTATCTATCAGATATCAGCAACTCAACAGCAACAAACCCATGCTCCCTTCACATGCATTTTAAGCAAGCAAACAAACCTTTATTTCTTTGATTCAGGTAACTATGATATTCCCAAGTACATCTCAAAGCCAAAAGAGATCAACATGAACTTCAAAAGAAATGGATAAGCAAGAAAGCCATGTGTCTAAAGTTGTATGTAGTAGCTTGTTTTAAAAGACTTAAATAGCTCCCTGTGAAAACAGGGATTTGGTGACTCAGGAACTCTGATTCACCCACATCCTCCCAGTTCTCTCCACGACTGTAAGTAAACTATGACATTTCTATACACTCTATACCTCCCAACAGGTTTATTTAACTGCTCCAACAGGTATACTGATGGGAAGGATGGAGACTACACCCACCTGCTCAGCAAGGTCAGGAGAAAGCGGTAGCTCTGCTTTGCTGTAAGATAAGGAACCCAGCACAGGAAGGTGCTTTATGTCCACACTACTCCCCACAAGAATGCTAAAACTTTGTAATGACCTTGCTCTACATTAGTGTCTCTACCATCCCTTAATAAAACCACTGCAGTAAACTTCATTTAGAAGGTTTCCAGTATTTGGTTTAGGTAATTCATATGAACGCTAAGAAGGACCAAAGCTATAAAAGCTAATACTAATGACTAATAATGAAAGATATGAATTTTTTTCAGAAATACTGCAGGACTTTTGCTTCATGATTTTAACCACTTCCTATCAGCTAAAGGTTGGAAGGATGTTTTGGTGGCATCAAGTGATTACACCACATGGTCTCCTACAATTTCTTCAAAGGTAGTAGTATGAGAGGCTGTCAGAAAGACCACAATGTACTAGAAGACCCTGACAAAGGGTTTTCCACAGTTACTCTCCTTGAAGGAAAGGAATCAAGAGGAGAAAAAGGAGAATGATACAAAGTGAGCTTAAATGACCTAGTACGTCTTAACTTGAAGAGACAGCAGCACACTTCTCCTGACAAACTTTAGTCACAATTTCCTGCTTTCTCAAGTGTATTCTATACTTCAGCAGGTATCAGTAATTAAAAACACCAGCCAAATTATACTTAATGGTATAGTTCTATGGTTAAATTAAGCCAATCTAAGACTACATTGTCACCAAATAGAATGGACCCACATTAAACATAGTTATGCCAGAAAGTACTAGCAAGCCTGTCCAATGCAGGACAAAGTCTTGTGGATAAAGCTAAGCTGATGTAAAAGCTCCCTGCTGCCTCAAGGGAGGTCTCACTCCCCACTACCTTCCTCTAGCCTTGCTTCTGGCAGTGAAGTTTCCTCTTCCTCCTCCCCATAAGCTTTACTAGGTTTCACACCCCTTGCAATGCTGACTCAACTCACTAACCTAGCAGAAAACCATCCAGTCTCTTCTGCCAGGGCACCTAGCTCATTGAAGGATCCAACAATACAAGTCAGTCACCAGAAAAACCCATGGCAGAAGCAGACAGAGACAAGCTGGCAGCAGAGACAGGGGCAAAAGAGGGAAGAACAGAAACACCAACTTATGCCAGAGGTAAGTCATTCACATCTTCTCCAGCTTCCTGCACAACCCAGAACCACACACTTGCTAAAGCTGACAGAAAGAGGAGCTGTGAACACACAGCCAGAGACCAGACGACAAGCAGGACTATTTCCTTCAACAGCCAGAGCTCACCCAGCCTGTGCCAACCAGAGCCACAGGCGCTCCAAACATGGGATCAGCATAGAACAGGAGGAACACAGCAGTGACCCATCACATCAAGTCACAGATCTGTTTGCCTCTCCAATAGCTAGCAGGGCGATACCAGGCACAGAAAGTGGGCCTATGTGCACAGACCAGCCATGCATCCAACAGAGAGGAAGAATTATGTTGAGTAGATAGCATGGTGCAAAGTATATATATAGAATGAATAAAAGCATAGGGAAA
>NW_010562911.1:68837-69292 GCF_000687285.1 Phaethon lepturus
ACATAAGCAGAAGTAAGCCTACAGCAATGATAGAGAAGTGGTCATTCAAGTGGGGAAAAACAAAAGAGCACATGCCTTGGTCTGACAATGGGAAGTATGATTATACTGAGCTTGTTTAGTACCAGCACCCCAATAGTGGGCAGATGTATAGATGCGTGCAGCAGACACAGGCAGAAGACACAGGGAGCTGATGTGTAAGGACAACGCTGAAGAATCTGAGGTGGACCACTGGGGAGTTCACACTCTTGAGCCTGAGTGGGCACTGCTTCTTCGGCTGCTGGGCATTTCCTGCACCAGCCACCCACCACCCTTTGCCCCCCACACCTGCCCAAAGGCGAGTGAGCCCAGCACTGTTCACTGCAGACTGTGCTGCCTCCACGTGAACCCCAGACCCCGCTCACTGCCCACCCTGCTGCCCCTTTCCTTGCGCTTCCCACCTCCCCTTCCTCCCCAGA
>NW_010562912.1:0-2289 GCF_000687285.1 Phaethon lepturus
GGATGCATAAAATGTCAGTGTTAGAATGAACTTCAGGCCTCACATTCTGATCTGAAGGCACCAAACCCTTGTCATGTTGTACCTGTACTTTTGATGAGGCTTGTTAATGGGAATTATGATTAATTCCACCAGTCACGTGACTCTCTGATTATTGTCTACAGCCAGACGTTTTAGGTGCGTTGTTTCTTATCATTTGTCAAAGCTTCCATCGTTTTATTACTCTTCAGTTACAACCTTGGCAACCTGTAAAACTTGAAATCTTAACAATTAAATTGATCCAAAACAAGAAGGTGTTTAGAAACACATTGTTTAACAAATGTATATATTTTGGTGCTTAAAAAACAAATCTTGGATGCAGTTGCAGAAAAAAAATTGAAACCAAATGTATGGGTTTGCAGTGCAACCTCCATTATCTCTCTCCCAGGACAGACAGCTATCTTTTCACTGTTATAAAAAAGGAGGGCCTGTTTAAATACTTCATCTGGGTCAGTGTAATAGTATTCCATAAATAACATTTAAAACATCAGAATAAATTTAGATCAGATGAAGAAGCTTTCTCCCATAAAACTTCCCTGTCCAAACTTATTTAAAAAATTTTTATCAAATGAGTTTTCAAACTGAAATTAATTTGAGGTGTGCAGAATTAACTGCACAGGAAATATAAAACACCACCTGTCATAGGATCTTCCGTATATATTCATGTGAGATCCCAGTTCTATTACTACTTTTTGAAAATAAAGAATTGCCATTCTGTTCAATCTTCAGCTCTGTTAAGAAACACATTAAGAACTGATAATTTAAAAATATTTTCTAGAATTATTTCCGTGTATTTTTTTCACATGAAGATCTTGATGATTGCATATTAAGGCTTTAGTTATTAGTGAGACTCTCTTTATTTCCTATCATATTCAAAGATATTTGTTCATTTTTTCATATTACATATATCTTCATTAGAAAATTCATGAAGGGTCATTAAATGATCTTTCATGAGACATGTTGTGGTTTAAAAATCATACAGTATAATGGTTAATTGCAATTGGCCCTCAAACTCATATCTAAATATCACAAAGGAATTTATTATTGAACAGTACTACATACACTGTCACTTTATTGCTTTAACTATATTAATTATATTTGGCATTCATGGTTAGCTTTACATCTTTAAAGCACTTTCTAAAGAATAATTAATCTTTGCAAAATCATGTAAGATAGATCTAACTAAGATAGATTGAAAATGTTTTCTCCAGGAGTGATTTCTTTGTGTGGCACAAATCAGGTATTGTACAATACTACAGTAAAAAACTTTATATTGAAAACTTTCTGGTCATCCTTTTTGATAGAGCTTATGCATAATTTTTTGTAAAAGCCTTTATTAATGGTTCATTAAGGAATATAATATTTATTTATGTGTAGAAGACATCTGTGTACTGTTGAAATATTAACATGGAAAATATATAAAGACTGAATGAAAAACACTGTAACTAAGAGATCCAGAAGATATTCATAAGCCTATGAAACATCCCAGAAAAATAGAATGTGTAAAGATAGTTCAACCAGTGGAAGCATTATGACGTGATGCTTCAATGCACTTCAATTTCTGCCTGTTACCTTTTAATAAATTTATGTAAAATTATCTGAAACATGCTTTGATTGTGTCAAGATGAGCTGCACTAGTGGCTGCAAGTTAAAATTTTAAACAACCTGAATTAATTATGGAAAACCTACATGCCACGATTTCGTGTTACGTGATTTAACATAAAAAATCCTATTTGGATCTGCTGACATGGAAGCAAAAATACTTTTCCGTGTAATCATTTTATGCATGTCTATTACAGTGCCCCTCCTCGCAGTTTAGAACTTTTCTTCTTCAACGTAGAATGTTGAAGCTGGCAAGAACGTAACTTTCTTGCCAGCTGTGAAAAATGTGAATTTTATGCTATATGTTTATGCTATAAATGCATGAATAGTTATTGTAAATAGTTATTGCTACAATAGTTATTGCAAAATATGTTGGAAAATTTCCTGTGAACTTTATTGCTCATATAACTACAGATGTTTTCAGGGTTTCTTTTTCAAATTTTGTTCTATATGAGAAATAAAATGAAACTAGGTTGAGTTATCAGGTCTCTAAAGGATGAGCGAAAAGAGGTACTTCCTGCTCAAATAATGGAACTGGGAGTTTTATATCTATTTCTGAATATTGTTTTCTAAGCACTATACTGAGAGGAGGAGCAGGTGATCTTGGATTTAGGCAGCATTCCCTTCCATACAGATGTGTCGTGGTTTAGC
>NW_010562912.1:2698-9384 GCF_000687285.1 Phaethon lepturus
TCAGCAACAACCCAAAACATCAGCACATTATCAACAGTTTCTCATCCCAAATCCAAAACACAGTCTCACACTAGCTTCTGTGAAGAAAACCAGCTCTATCCTGGCTGAAACCAGGACAAGATGTCATGGTTTCTGCCCAGATAGGCCATTACTCACACTTGTAATCTACAACAGCCACCTCCTTCTTTAAGTAGCAACTGGCAATTTTATGTTGGGTATGATTTCTGCACTAATTTAATCTGTCAGTGTCCCAATTTTAAAAAAATCTGGGTTTCAGTGTTACAAGCATAGTGTGTATTAGTGTCCTGGTTTCAGCCAGGGTAGAGTTAATTTTCTTCATAGAAGCTAGCATGAGGCTATGTTTTGGTTTTGGGATGAGAAAATGTTGATAAGGTGCTGATGTTTTGAGTTGTTGCTCAAAACTATGAGTAGATATGGAAAACAACAGTGTTGGTTTTGTTCATGCCATGGTTTGATTTTTCTTCTTTAATTCATTAATGATCTCTCATGAGCAAAAGAAAATGGCAATATTGAAGCTAGATGTGATGGGGAAAAAACAAAGTACAGAAAGAAACTGTATAGAAAGAGAAAAGGTCAGAAACCACCTGATTTTTCAAGTGTTGAGCTTTCCAAATTCTTATTCATTCAGTGGAGCTGCTCTATGTCCAGCCCTCTAGAGGACAAATTCAGATGTTCAAATCTTAATTTAGGCAATTCTGCTATTCTCTTAGTTTTGAAAAATATTGGTTTGCCCTTGAATTTTTCCCTCGGGAAATCAGAGTTTACATTATTTTTTTAAAAAGAGAGTATTGCATCATACCCTTTCACATGATCAAACAACAACCGAAAAAAATCTAAAGATGTCAATTAGTCAAAGTTTTACCTTTTAGAGTTTAAACATTGATTTAAATGAGTGTTTAGAACTGTTTTTCCCAATCTTTTTGCAACCCAACATCACTTGAGAAAATTGGAAAATTTCTGAGCCTTCTTATAAGTAGTAAACTTGTGTTCCTCATAACAAAGATCCATAAAATAATATAGAAAGGTTTTGGTTAACTTATGTCAACTGCAAGATGAATAATTTCATTACCAATAAATTCATGCATTCTTTCCTCAACAGAATATTTGCTACAGAATGAGAGTCTTCTGGACGAAGTGGCAGTAAAGTATAATAATAAATAGTAGAAAATGGTCCAGCAACAATTTTCTGTTTAGTCCAGTATTGGAACAAGTTTGAAGTTAATACCTGACAAAATACACTAATATGAGTCATTGTGAGAAGATATAAGGTAGTCAGATGCTGGCATCAGGCTTTATTTGTAATGATACATTGCATTTTGATAACAGGTTTATTCAGTTGGCAACCTAAACCAGTATTTTGTGAAGTCATTCAGTAGCTTTTCAGTTTTAGCTTAGTATTGCAATAGGAAGCTATAAGTCACATTTATTATACTTCTATCTTTAGCACTTAAGGTGCTAAAGATAATTTCCACAATGAGTTATCTATCTATCTATCCACACAAGAAATACCTTGGGCACAGGCCAGTGTTTCATTATTTTAAAATGCAAATCATGAGGGCAGTAAGAAATTATGTGTATAGCTTTACTATCATTCTGCAGGGAGTAGTGAGATGGTTCTGTCCCCAGTTACCTACAGTAACTGAGGGAGAATACTTGAGAATGTAAACACATCAAGGCTGCTTATCCTCCTTTAAAGGACAATGTCATTTACTCAAAAAATCAGTGTGTGGCCTATGATTACTAATAAACATCTGTTCTGTTTCTTCGTACACACAAGCTTTCAAGCTATAGAGTGAAAAAATCAGAATCTTCTCAGAAGACTACAGGAAATCCATGCTATGGGGATCACTTTCCAAGGAAAAAATATTTGGGTTTATACAGACAGATATTTTCGTTTCATTTAATTGTCAAAAATTACCCGCACAATTTTGAAAATAGGGAGCATCAGCAAAACAGACTTTGAAAGCATGCTTTTTCCTTTATTTTAGCTAATTTATCCCATATGCAACTTTGTTGGAGAATTTCATGTGAAGACAGACACAAATAAGAGCTTTTAAAACTTGTTTTTAGAGGAACTATGGCTACTTATCAGACTATCAGGAAATAATAGTATTCTAGCAACTTTAGTTAAAAGAAGATATCTGAAAAATGAACATTTAGGGAAAAATAACTTTCAAATGTATCCATTTTCATGATTAATCTTTCTAATAAGCTCTCAGCTTTTGTCTACATTGCATTTGATAGTTATTACTGAGGCATTGCAAATAGTCTATTTTAATATATATAGTTTTGGATAAATAGCAAGGGCAGTACCCTCACTATGGCCCAGGCATAGCATGCCAAATAAGTGTTTTCTACTTCAAACAGTGCTGCCTTGGCTTTCTGTAGTGCTAAAAAGTTTCCATGTTTCTCATGGGTTATGTTGGCAAAACAAAGTAAGACTAAATTACGTCATGACAACTTTCCAATTTCCCAAGTGTTAGTAGCTAGTGATTAGAGGGCTTGACTTAGAGACCTAATCTTCTAACTGGACCTGTGGATGCCTGCCTTTGCACCAGTTATATGGTCCTGTTTTCAATAATCAAATACCAGAGAAAGTTCTAATTTGTTTGTTTTTAATGTCACAGAGGTGACTTATGTTTGCAGGAATATTTTAATAGAGATGGAAAGTAAATAAGTTCTCACTTTCCCTGACTAGATCTAATATTTAGGATGCAAATATACAATATAGTGCAGCACCTTGCTATCAGTCCTCAGGGATAATGGGGAACTAGGCGTAAATTCAACTGATCCTGCAAAAATATCAAATATATGTATGAGTCTCGTTGTGTCTCACTGTCTCATCTTGCTTAAATAATCTGCCTAATGCAAGGAATTCTCTGAAGAATATTTCAGTAGCATGACAGGAGACTAGTCTGTAGTAGAGCTGTCTAAAGCACCTAAAGTTGTTGCCTGTCTCAAAGATACCCAATTTAGGAGTCTTTTCTTCAAAAACATTGTGAGCATATAGGAAAAAAGGTGTGTTTTTATGTTTTGTGTGCTTCATAAAAGCTGATTTTCCAGTTTCTAAGCATTATACTTTTCACAGTCTGGGATATGTTGTGGGGGAAGACTTCCATTTCTTACATTATATATATTTGAGGAAATAATCAATGAGGCTTTTCAGGACTTCTCAGTTTGTTCACAGTCACACTGGTAGTGGTTAACACCATGGATGGCATTGGGCTACTCAGCATTTTCAGTGATGTAAATGCAGTAGGATTTGGATTTCAGTCTTTAGAAAAAGCTGCTATAAACTCATGCAAATTTGTACTTCAATCTGCAAACCAGGGAGGTTTGCTACTTAGATTGTCACATATTTGCTCTTTTTTGTACTCCTCTAAATAAAAAATTAAAAAGAAACCAAGAATGGCTTTGTATACAGCAAATATTGGCCCCTATTAATTTAACAAATCTCATTGAGTACTTCATAATCAGCTTATTAGTCTGCTTCTGTTAAGAACATTTTAGTCCACTTCTCTATGTATAATAATTTCCCACTGTTTTCTACTTAATTTAGGACTGTAAAACATTTGAGATAAAGATCTTGTCTCTTTTATGATTCTTAGTTACCCTAAGCATCTGTGGTTCTATGTTGCTATAAAATACTATGTACATATTGCTGAGTACTTGTCCATACACATTCCAGCTACATATGCACAAACAACAAAATTTTCATCCAGCAGTATATATTAGAGCAACATCTGTATACTATTCCTGGGACAGTGAGAATCTCTTAATACTCTAAAAGGTCTAGTTTTTTCCTACCATCTGCAGCTGGGAGACAGAACTGCTATCTGAATTAGCTTTCATTTGGAGACTCTGCAACTTAAGTTATATGGTTTCCTTAAATTCTGAAAAAACAGAGAAGTTTAGGGGTTGATTCTTAATCACTTTTTACTTAAGAAGCAGACACTGACTGCAATGTCTTTTTAATGATGAGTTTTAGTTCTTCTACTCTAATCCAAGTTACAAATATATATATCATAGTTGTCACTTAACGCTAGAAATTGCCAGACAGGAATATACAATTACACATTCACATTTTGTGCACATCTGACAAAAAAACCAAAACATATTTGTGTACAAAAGGTAATTACCATGATAATTCCTGTCCTACCAAATAATAAAATATTATTCATAAGGACATGTGTGTAAAGGTAGGAGGACAGCATTGTGCAGTTTGTTCATGTGCATCATATATGTGCTCTTCGGGCTCCTGGGGGTTGGTGGACTGGTTCTAAAGGCATCTGTAAAAGGCAATTAGAAAATAACTTCAATGTCAGTTTGCAGAAATTAGCTCTATGGGATCTGCACATTCACTGGTAGGGGGAGGGGAATTACAGTTGTATGAATTGAAAAAAATAATACTGGAAATGAAAAGGAATGTGTTGTGTAGATGCAAAAGAATTGTTTTGAGTGGATGTTACCTGGTAGAAGGGGCTCTTCTTCTCAAGAATGCTTGGATTTGGATAGAAATATCCCAAATTTATTTTTAAAAAAAGTACCAGGATTTATGATATTATGAGAAACTTAAACTTCCCATGTTTGTGTTGCAAAAAAAAAAATCTGTAAACTATGCTAAGAATTGGATAGTCTGACAAGATAAATCTGATAAATTTCTTTATCAAATACTCGGTGAACCAACAGAAAACCAAAGGTGCATAAACTGTAAAAACAATGTAAATAAAGATAAGCAGCAGCATAGACTCATGCTATAGGGTTGGTTTTGGAATTGCAGGAAATGGAGGAGTATCTTCCTTTGCCTTAGTTTTACTTAGGAAAATTATTTTAAGCATCAGGACAGGCATGATAGATAATAGGAACAAAGGTATGTAAATCTAAATTGCTACAATTGATATGGAAGCAAACCTCAGGCATTAATGCTCTTAAGCTACGGGGTCTGGATGATCTTTGTTCAAGAACTTTGAAAGAACAAGTACAGGAAATCTCAGTCTTGTAGTAGGGATTGTTAATAAGATTATAAAATCAGGAATAGTATAATAGTAAATGTGTTACTTGTATTTAAAAAGACTGGAAGTGACCTGTCTGTACCACTGCCTTTTCTTTAAAAAAAAAAAGTTTTGAAGACCAGAATTCCTAGATATCAAGACAAATAGAAAATGAGATAAAATCATATGTGCTTACTAAATTAAGTTGCTCTCAGAAATCTTAATATTATTTTCCAGACAAAGTACTCATACAAAGTACTCGGACTCATGTAGACAATCTTTGTTATAATGTCACTTGGGAAATTACTATTTAAAATGGAAAACATGGGTATCAGTAAAAGAATTTTAAGGCAGATGAGGAGCTAGTAACAGAAGATGACAAAGGACTGTCAGAAGGTAAGTATTATTTCCCAAGTAAAATGCTACTAGAGTTCTAGGATTTCCCTTAGTATTTTTATTCATGGTTTTCTTAAAACAGTAGGCTGTAGGAGTGCAGTAGTGACACTTTCATATGGCTCAGTGTTAAAGAATAATCAGATAACAGTTCAGTAGGAGGTAATGTAATGCTTAGAAGTTTTAAATCCTGAAATTTTTTGAAACTATGTAAGAAAATAGAGTGTCTGTTGATGCCAATGAAGATAGGCTAACTCTTTTTATGACATAATCTCAATATTGAAATAATTTGATTTTACAGACCCTGAAGGTTTTAACGTAATACTTTTATTGATGACTAAGTTACAAACAGACAGAAATTCTTTACTCATAAATAAAATTAAAACCAACAAAACCAAGGCAAATCAGGGCAAATAAAAAAGGTTTTCATTCATTAGTGTACATTACCTCTCAAATATCTGACTTCATATTCTGATTTCAGAAAGAAATGATACTAATGTGGTTCAGGTTTTTTTTCTCAGAAAAGCTATATCAAAGGTTCTAATTTTACAGAAAGCTGGAGGATCTAGATTGTTTAATATGAAAATACGTTATTACAAAATTCATTAAGGTAGCTGGAGAAGTTTCGGGTATCCTAACATAGAACATAGTCTAAATGTCCTCTTATTTCGATTTCTCAAAAGCAAAAGAATTGCACTATGTCTATTCCCATCTCAAAAGTAACAAGAAATATTTTCCATGAATAAGCAGCTTCAGACAAAACAGAAATCTGCTCATTAATGATTCTGGTAGGGTGATCTACAAGTCAAAGCTTTATCGAGTTTTTATGAGATGATTAAAAAGATAATTCAAATGTTCTAAACCATATTATAAATCATAAACTGAAATTTGGTTGACTGAACTGTGTATTTGAGGACATCAGAAAAGTGTACTTGATAGAAAAATAAGATATGTTAGGAGAAATGACATTTTGGGAAAAAATGTCTCAAAGCATTGTCCCTTTTTTTTCATGTGTCCCATTCTACCGCTTCCCCTTCCCCATCCAAGAAAAGATGTCTCCTAGACAGGCAAGTGTCAAAAAAAGTATGTCTGAGTAAGATTCCATAAGAATTGTCAATGAAGAGTCGTTTTTCTCCATTTCCTTTTGTAAATTATTTCTGCATTGTTTACTTCAGGTAGTTATCATTCCTTTTACAAAATATAGTTGTGTTCAGAATACATATAATGCTTGGCAATATTGAAAGGAGCCATCTTCACTAGACTAATATGCAAATTAGTAGC
>NW_010562912.1:9415-10875 GCF_000687285.1 Phaethon lepturus
TAGGTAGAATGGAAAATCAAACATTAGCCGGGCGGGGGGGGGGGGGGGAAAGGGGGTTTTTTTGATGCCATGCAAAACCCCAAACATGTTATAGGCTACCTTTTCTCCACAGAAAGGGTAAAGCTGATATGAATGGAGTATAGCTGAGTAGCTGAGTTTCCAGTATGTGTAGTAAAGGCATACTTTGTGATTAAAAAAAAAAAGTTATTTCTAGTGAATACTTATGCTTTTTCATGTTGATATTCTTCAGTTTCTGAAAAGGTTTATGTTTTCTCATGTAATATTCTCAGCTACTTTTGAATACTCATGTCAACATCATCTTGTAAAGGAAAGAGTAGAAGTCTTTCCAGAAGTCATCAATACTTTTTTCAATTAACTTAAGTATGGGCTGCTAGCAAGCACCATTCTGTTAACTCCATGTTGTAGGCTCACATGCCATCTTCACAACATTCTTACTGTACCCAGGTTTGGTAAAAAAGAACTGAAAATAGAAACCAATTTTATCAGATAAGTTTGCGAGCAAAATAAAGAATCCCTATTTTAGTATCAGTTAAATTGAAGACAAAATGCTTACATAAATAGAATTATCTTAAATCATATGCTTTGTTTCACATTAAGCTTCTTCCTCCAGAATGAATACAATATTGTATCATGCTACAGTAACTAATATTTACTGGAATAAATTGAATTTCTCTGTCTTTTTCAAAGTATGAACAAGTAAAATTTCATTCCAACTTGTCATCAAAGATTCAAGTACTCTGAACTATGTTCTATTTGAAATAAAGTATGACTAAAATAATACACAATAATCTCCATATTATAGAATAGGACATGACTATTCACTGGAAGTGTATTTAATCTGACTTCAGTTTGTTATCACTGAAAACTGTCATAGTTTTCTCAATGTTTCCATTTTACAGTTGTGAAAACAGACAATTGGTTTTCTTAAACAACTTCTGCCAAACTGGGAGATAGGTTGCTATGAAGGACAGTTACTTTTTTTCAGGCATCACCAATTGGTAGTATCAAGGAGAGCAGGATTATTTCTCTTCAAATGAGACAAAAAAGTAGTTTAATCTCCCTGAGATGTACTGGCATTCCTTTCCACACCACTCCATCTATTCCACTGTAAATCTATGCAACTTCAAGGAGCTTTTAACATCAATTATAAGAAATAAATGGCACAGCAAAAGTATAGCAAGAACTGACGTCTAACAAGTGAGGTGAGGAACAATAATTATGTTTGACAAAACTGAGCAGATCTTACATTTTAGAATGAGATTACCTGAAACCATCTGTTGCTCTAATTGAAGGCAAAAAGAGAGAGAGAGACAGAACAAGCTAAAAGAAGTTAATAGAAGACACATAAAATATTAATTTTTCAAAGTTCTTGATATGAAGATTCTTTACACTTCAAAAAGGGCTGGGGTTTTGTATTGGGTTTGCATGGCAAGGTTTTG
>NW_010562913.1:0-1811 GCF_000687285.1 Phaethon lepturus
TGGTCTGTCTGGGGAACTGCCTGCTGGAAAGTGTAGTGGCACTTTTCCTGGAAGAACCCAAATCCCCTTTTGGGATTTTTTTCCTGTGCCTCTAAGGTCAAGGTAGATTTTCCACCCCACTTCCTCATGTCCTCTCCATGGTTATGCAAGTAAAACCACAGGGTGGCCCACTGTGTGCACCCCTTATAATATTCTCTTTTGAGCAGAAGAACGCCTACTCCTAATAGCTGAGATACTCGTTCATATGGATGAGGAGCAGAACATAACCTCTGAATTGCTGGAACTCGTGGGACAGTTTCTCAGGCAGTTTCTCAGCTAGCATGTCTGGTAGTTTCTCTTCAGCCAAGATGTAGGCCCATAATGGGGAGGAGAGACACTCTTTTGTCGATGTAGGCCCATAGTGGGGAGGAGAGACACTCTTTTGTATTGGCAAAGTTGACCAGCCAATTCATCTTCTGTTTCTCTCCATCTTTCAAGGTTATTACTGTCAATGAAGTGACACACAATGATGGTGCACTCTGTACAAACTTCCACCGCATCTGGGGAGAATGACCCTACATGGAGTCTCTGGCAGAAAGCACTAGGAGACACGCAAGTTCAGCCCCTAGGGTTTTGGAGTCAGGGATATAGGGGATTTGAAGCCCACTATACTCAAATTAAAAAAAGAGATATTGGCAGCATATGAAGGAGTTCAAGCTCCCTTGGAAGTGATTGTACTGAAGCACAGCTCCTTCTGGCACCCCAGTTACTGCTCTGGGCAGGATCTTCAAAGGGAGGGTCCCCTCTACACATCATGCAACTGATGCTACGTGGAGTAAGTGGGTCAGATTGATCACACTGTGCTTGGATAGGAAACCCTAGTAGCCCAGGAATGTTGGAAGTAACCATGAACTGGCCAGAAGGCAAAGATCTCAGAATATCACTAGAAGAGGAGGTAACGTGTGCTGAAGAGGGTCCACTGTATTATAAACTACCAGAAAATGAAAAGCAATATATCCCGTTCACTGATGGGTCCTGTCACGTTGTATCCATACATCGAAGGTGGAAAGCTGCTGCATGGAGCCCTATACAAGTTGCAGAAGCTGCTGAGGGACAAGGTCAATCAAGTCAGTTTGTGGAGGTGAAAGTCATCCAGCTGGTTTTAGATATTGCTGAACGAGCAAAATGGCCAGTACTTTATCTCTATACTGATTCAGGGGTCATGGCAAATGTTCTGTGGGGATCACTACAGCAATAGAATCAGACCAATTGGCAACACAGGACTTCAGCAGTAGACAAAGAAAAAGAAATGAAAAGTTTGATGCATTATAATAAAGTCTCTTAGCCCATGAGCAAAGCATAATTAATACAGTTGACTTAGAAGTGAGTAAGAACAACTTTTCAGGATGGGTGCTCTATTTCCTGTACTAACATAAGGTTGTTTTATGCTGATAGGCATATCATATGTGTACAATTTTTTGATAAACGGGTAGCAGATGGTTATATTTGTGCTTCAGCAATGCCAACTACTGTCCAGGTGAAGGACACTTGAGAATATTCTTCCTGGAGGGAGAAAAATACATCATTTTTTGAAAGAAGTAATGGTGATTTTATCTCATTATTTCTGATTTTCCTTTCTTAAATAATATAAGAATCTATTCTGTACTCATCATGTTATTTAAGGGAAAAAAAAACATACACACAAAAAAAGAGTCGTGTTCATGAAACTACATTCTTTTTCTCTTTGTAACAAACTATGGATAGTTAAAACTTAAAAAACGATTGAGATTTGTAGATTATATACTCATTAATGATGCATTATTTTGTCTGCT
>NW_010562914.1:0-20164 GCF_000687285.1 Phaethon lepturus
GGAACTGGCTGATGTAGTTGCCAAGACACTCCCCATAATATTTTAAAAGTCCTGGCAATCAAGGGAAGTCCCTGGAGACTGGGAAAAGGGAAACATTGCACACATTTTTCAGAAGACTAGAAAGGAGGACCCTGGGAGCTATCGACCTGTCAGCCTCACCTCTGTGCTTGGGAAGGTCATGGAGCAGATCCTCCTAGAAGCAATGCTAAGGCACATGGAGGACAGGGAGGTGATTGGAGACAGCCAGCATGGCTTCCGCAAGGGCAGGTCCTGCCTGACTAGCCCAGTGGACTTCTAAGATGGAATGACGACATCAGTGGACAAGGGAAGAGCTATGGATGTCATCTATCTGAACTTCTGTAAGGCCTTTGACACAATCCCCCACAACATCCTTCTCTCTAAATTAGAGAGATATGGATTTGATGGGTGGACTGTTGTGTGGATGAGGAATTGGTTGGACTATTGCATCCAGAGGGTAGTGGTCATTGACATGAGCTGGCAATGTGCACTCATAGCCCAGAAGGCCAACTGTATCTTGAGCTGCATCAAAAGAAGCATGGCCAGCAGGTTGACAGAAGAGATTCTGCCCCTGTATTCCTCTCTGGTGAGACCCCACCTGGAATATTGTGTCCAGCTCTGGAGCCCTCAGCACAGGAAAGATGTGGACCTGTTCCAACAGAAGAGCCACCGAAATGATCAGAGGGATCATGGAACACCTCTTCTATGAGGAAAGGCTGAGAGAATTGGGTTTGTTCAGCATGGAGAAGAGAAGGCTCCGGGAAGACCTTAATGGGGACAGACTTTTTAGTAAGGCCTGTTGCGGTAGGACAAGGGGTAATGGTTTTAAATTAAAAGAGGGTAGATTTAGACTAGATCTAAGGAAAAAAAATTTTACCATTAGGGTGGTGAAATACTGGAACAGGTTGCCCGGAGAGATGGTAGATGCCCCATCCCTGGAAACATTTAAGGTCAGGTTTGACGGGGCTCTGAGTGACCTGACCTAGTTGAAGCTGTCCCTGTTCATTGCAGGGGGTTTTGTACTAGATGACTTTAAAGGTCCCTTCCAACCCAAACTGTTCTATGATTCTATGATTCTATGATTCTATGATTATTTAGTGGCAATTAACTTCACTCTGTTCCCAGCAGTAGTAACAACAAGAGCAGCCACAGAAAGATGACCTGTCATATGAGTCCTGTCTTGGCCTTCACAGTGCAAGTACATTGACAGATCTGTTTCATTCTGTATCTAGCTTCTAATGGGGTCATTGATGCCAAATTTAGCTCTTTAAAAATCACCTGCATTGTTGAATCTTCCATGATAGACAAGGGAAGGACAGGATGACTCCTCTCACCCTAAAAAAGCTCCATAATCTGGATACCCTAAAGAAGCTCCTTTACCTTTTAGAGTAATAAAAGTAAATGAGGTGGATTCAATTCCAATTTATCTGCTTTTTGTAAAATGATCTTTGTGCCACTGAATTAGTGGTGTCACTTCTGAGAAATTCTGAAAACTATGATCTACATCTTTGCTCTCAAGCCAATCAAAGTTAGTAATATATAGACTTTCAACCTGCTTTCATCAAATACCTATGTCTAAATAAATCATCAGTAGCTTTATGCTTACACATAGTGTAATTTTTAACTAAAACTTCAGCACTATCATTGTAAGGCATCATCTACTTTGGGGTTTTTTTGAGGGAAAATATATTGAGCTGGATCTAAAAGCCCAAGAGAGGGGAAGCTGATGCAGCTCCATGCCCTGAGTCCAACCATTAGAGAGGGTGAAGTTGTATCCCCAGCAGGCATATGCACACAGAGCACACATATACACTACGTTTCCATATATATGTATATACTTATGTACACGACCAGCCACACAGATCACATAGATACACAGAGCAGTCACACAAACACAGACAGCACCAACAGCCTCATCCTGCTCCCCTTTCTGGCTGAGCAGGATGGATGTCCACTAGTGACAATATATGTATATATATGTACATTTTGGACACCTCCAGCAGCTGGGCTTAGCAGTCAGTCTGCTCAGGAGCTGCCCTTGGATCCCAGTCTTCCCAGATGCTGGCAACCTGGACATACCTGAGGCCTCAACCCCTCTCCAGCTTCTGGTACAGACATACATGCACGCACACACACACACATACCCCACAGAGTCTCTCACCCTGGAAAAGAGTAGGAAAGGAATTTAGGATAGGACACACTGCGCTGATCAGACTGAGGGCATGGCCAGACAAGCATACTGACTGGAAAACTATTTACTTATGATCAGCCCCTTTTTATCCCCTTAACCCTCTATTTTCCCCTACTTGTTCCTCGCCATATCAGTGAACCCCCTTCCTTCCCCTGCCATTGGTTCCTCCCCTAAACACCCCATAAGAAACCCTGTGCAATCTAAAACTTCATCCCATAATGTGTCCCACACCCCGAGGCAGTGACCCCCTACTCAGTCCAAAAGGTGCTCTGGCATTGCCTTATTGTGACGGGTTTCACACCTGGACACTGGGGCTGAGGCTGTCCAGGACGGCCTTGACAGGGGACCAGACTTGGTGTCCCTTTCTCACAGTTCTTGATTTGGGTTCCCAGCTGCCATTGTTCTCCTGTGCTCCTCTGGGCTCATGGTGATAGGCCTTCAGTAGGCTGATGTCACCTTTGAAGGAACTGGGCAGGGTGTTATTCAGACTCCCCCCATCTGCCGTAGTCTCTATACTCTTTTGCGTATGTGCAGACAAGATTTTACCATGTAACCTAAAAGTTGTGTTATCTAATTCTTGGCTTCCAAAAGGGTTCATTTTTTGTTTCTCCACTCATGTGGACACTGTCCTTTGAATATCACAATCCAAATGTTAAGTTCACTGTCAGGTATTCTACCATTCTGTCAGGTATTTCAATTCCAAATATCACAGATACCTATTACTAATATCACAATACCTATTGCTTTTAATGCAGTTTCCTTAATACCATAAAATTTTCCAGACTTATCAGCATAACCTCGTCTAGTTCTTGAGCTTCTTATGAAAGTGATGATAGCGACTGAAAAAAGTGCTATTGTGGCACTACCTCCTTAATTAACTTGTGGTTCTATTCCATTAGCACATCTTCAGCATCAGGTTAGTCATTGCAAGCCACAGAAGTTTTGATAATATTTTATTTATTTCAACTATTGACATGAAACAAGGTAGCTGTAGACTTTGCTCAACATACTTCTGTTTAATTAACTATCTAGTCAGTACATTTACAACTTTCAGCCTTATTTCCCCTCCATCCCCTATTGCATCAAATTCTCAATCATACTATGTACCTGGGAAAAATAATCTCTGGTCTTCCATGCCAAAATAGCTATAAGGTACTTTTTGATAATGGCAATAAAAGCTGTCATGAGGCATCTTGGCTATTTGGTCTTCCTGTTCTTCCTCTCTTTTTTTCCTTTCTTCTGAATACCTTATGGCCCTTCTTTCCCCATCCTCCAGTACTGTAACCACCACTACTGTAGAAGAACTGAGATTGCTCTCCCAAAGTGAGTGGGGCTCAGACTCTATTGGTACTTCCATCCCCATCCTTGCTAATGGCAGTACTGGTTTGAACTGAGTTGCAATTAGCATAAATCCAAAATATTTCACTGAGGCTAAAGCACACTTTTCATAGTGTCCATGATGTGTTAAGGTTTTTTTTCCCTAAATTACTCTTTTCATTCTAAATAACTGCTGCTCTAGTGCATTGGATGTCTCTGAGGGAACCTTAGCTCTTTTGTAATACTGAGACTTTCATGCATCCCTTATTTTTTCTAATGTCTTTTGGTTTGAGATTTGGACACTGAAATGGTCTTGTCTACTTGTAGGTACCTGCACATGCCCTTTGTGCCTAAAGTTCGTACTGCAGATTTGAATAGTACAGTCAGTGGAGCCCAGTGAGCAATTCAGTTCTTCTTAAACCTGCTGATCAACTGAATTGCTCTCTACACTTTATTGCCTATAATGAACAGTTCTCTGTTGATTATGAGAGCTTAGACACTTATATGTAGACAGATACAGTTTAGTGTCAATCTCAGGATGATTCCTATGATCCTAATGATTATTTTCTCCCCCAAGCATCTTATCTGTAAACTGTGCTGCCTTTCAAGGCATCTTAAAGTGGTTTTATTCTGCAAGAAAATACCTTCCATGCTAGACAATTCAAATGGCACTACAAAAAGATGAGGTCTTACACACATGCACACATTTTTTCTAAGGGAAACTACCTGGTAACTGATGATGGGAAAGTTATAGTTAATTGTTTCTTGTGGCTCCTACACTTGCTAGTTGTGGGAATTTTTCCACCATTTCATATTTAATTATTCTGTATTCCATGCTCTTTTCCCTCGCTGATCAGCAAATATATCCATTGTACTCGTACTTATTCTACTCATTCAGCAATTTCCAAACCATAAGACTATCCAGCTCCTCTTTTAGCCTTTATCCTGAGCTTTCTGAACTTTGCAAGAGCATAAATCTCAGAGTCACTGGGTTCTTTAAACACTCTCCTGTACTTGACCTTATTCTATATTCTGAAAACTATCTCTTGGAAGATAACCTCAGCCTCTGATGTAATACTATCTTCTTCAGTGAAAGTACCCTTCTGAGGAAATTGAAGACTTGGGATAATTACAATGCATTAGAACATTTCCCCCTTAGATACTTTTTTTTTTTAAAATTAATATTTTCCATGTACTTTGTGAACAAGCTGCATGAGCAGTAACTTTTCTAACTTTCTAACTTTTGAAATCTCAGTCTTCATTTCTATTAGCTTGGCTTTTTTTTCCTAATATAACTTCAAAATTATTTAAATTAGTAAATATCCCATTCATTGTCACACTTATAATCTATTAATCTGTTATTACAGTACTGTCCATTGTTTCTTTGAAGGATTGGTTTGAATTGATAAACTGTTTGTCATCTGCTTTATGAATCCTATGAATATTTTTGTAGATTTTACAAACTTTATAATTTAATACATTTTGTTGTTCACAGGTCTGGTGACCTCTATTTCAACATCCATCTTGTTAGGGTTTTTTTTTTCTTGCCACAGAATGTGTTTTAATCTTTAAGCTGTATTTTGTCTTCCTTGTGACTTTCATTCATGAATCTTGTTATATACTATTTTGGACTGTTTCTAGTCACCTTTATGCCATTTTCTGATTTACACATTTCAGCCTAAGGTAATGATTTCCTTTGTTTATAAAGGCTATCAAATGGCAATGCTGGAATTTCACAAACATTAGGTTTGTGGTTTTTTTCTTAAATCCAGCTTCAATTCATAATTTAATCACAAAATCACAAGATGGAATGTGACTGGCAATTTACAATGCCTGTGAGAATGCCATGTAATAGGCAAATTAAATTTGAAGAAACATGCATGTTCTCACAATAGCCTTCAATTTATCTTATCTCTTGGCCTCAACTGTAATGATATAATCTAGTCCCAGTAAGCTTATTGGCAATTTAGACATCAAAACTTGTTTTCTTATAGTGTCAGAAAATGAAAGTGTTTGCTCTAAAAAAGTACCTTAGTTCAGTAAGAAGCTCATATATATATATATATAAAAATATATATATTTTCCAAATGTCTAATTTACATATTGAGTTAATCAAACTGTATGAAACAAGGAAATTCTCTGTAAGACTTTATTCCTTTGAGAAAATTACTTATGGAGAATGCCATAGCCAAATATTACCTGGCAAATCAATGAAAAAGAAGATTAAGTTCAAATTCAACATTTTCCTGTGGTTCTTTCAGGTTGGAGTGTAAAATTCAGGAAAAGACTTGTTAACCTTTGGATTGGCAAATGTTGGTAACTGATAGAAGAGGCTCTGAATGACAAGCCTGTGTATCTGGGCTGCATTCCAATTTTTGACAATATAAGTGCTTTTCACTTATGCCAGCAACACCTCCATAAAATGAATAGCTGGACCATTTAAAAAACATCATTTATGTCGTTCTGACACATATTCCTACCTCTTGTATTCATTGCCATTACCGCCTTATACCTCTGATTCAATTTCCCTTTTTCTTATTGTACTTGAGATTATAAAGAAGTGACAGGCTTATCTCCAAAAACTCAGAGGTCAACTTCAGTTCAAATAAGCATCCAAACGTGTAGATACTCATCTGAAGCGAACTTTGTACATATTTAAGGCAGTTTCTGCAACCCTTTCTCCTTACTGGTATTGGATCCTTCATGGTAGAAATAAATTTCAGGGCTTAAAACTAAATTGCAGGACATACCAGCCAAAGCACAAGCTAAAAATCCAGGCCACCTTGCATAAAAAATTGTGTTGAGCTATTTTTTTCTCTTCCTTTCTTCCACTGGTTCATGGACTAAACTGTTCTGCGATATCTGTTGACGTTTTCCTACAGATGTGAAACTAGAAGAAGCAAAGCCAACCAAATTATTTTATTACTATAAGGCAAAAGAAATAGATAAAATAGCATAAACAAAAAGATATAGTCATGCTTTGAAAACTAATGAAGAGTATTTAAAATTGCCTGAAATACTGGATAATTCTCCTCCAGAACAAAACATAGAAAAAGTTTTAGAATTTTTTTTTTTGTTATCATAAATGACAAGGAAAACAACAAATAGGGACAAAAGGTAAACAAAAACATTCTTCAACAGAAAACCTACCAGTAGCCTTATTTAGGCCAGATAAATTAAAAAATATTTATGTTGGAAGTTCTGCAAGGAATTGACTTTAAAATCAACAGGTAAATTTGAAGATGTTTCTCACACAGTATTAATTTTGATATATGTTCGGTAGAGACTCTGCTGTTAGCGTAAGTTTATAAACTAGCTTTCATGTCTATTTCCGCTGAAATTAATTCTTAAATATTAGTGAAGGCCGTACATATTGCACCAAGCAATTTATGATATGCAAGCATTTCTAAATCCCTTTTAGGAAAGTTATTACATCTTATACACAGCCAATATAGACAAAGTGCTGTAAGTCAGGTTATAATGCAAAAAGATTTTTAAACGGCCTTTTTTTTACTGCCTTGTTGCTAATAATGATCTGAGTGTGACCATATCCTTTGTAGAAGCAGCCTGCCTTGAGGGCTCTGCCAGCTTACACTGTTCTCTGACAGTGATCTGAAGCAGACAGTTTAACACAGGCTGGTGTGGCAAAGCAAAGAGGGATCAGTTTTCAGCCCCTCTTGTAATTATATTAGTTCAGGAACAGTAAGCAGTTTCTAAACTCCTGCCAAGGACACCTGCTCTTGCTGCATCAGTGTTCTTGTCTTAACTTAGCTTAAAAAGGTGTAGAATGAGATGGCAGAGGCATTACTGTGCAGGTGCAACATGCACTGCATGTCACAGGTACAGCTACCTTCCTTCATCACCGCTTTTGCTCGAAGTCACTCCTCTCCCATATGGAAACTCATTCTTTCACCAGTGTATATTGCTTCCGTATCCATTCCTTAGCCTACCTCATCCACTTCATAAATATGTGCAACTTCAAACTCTCAGATTTTTTGCCCTCTTTACGACAGGTGCCAAACTCTATAAATAGGGTGAAGGAAGTAGGATGGTAATGTAAAGCAGCGCAATGTTCCTGGTGATTTTGGCTCAAACATACAGTCAAAGCATATTGGCTTAACAAACTGTTATCAGCTGAACTATGCTTCTCTTTTCACATCTGCTGTAACGTTTTGCAGTTTATCATACATTTGAGCAGGAGAGGATGCCTTGCCTGACCTCGCGCTGACAGCTGCAGTAGCTCAGCTGACATGCCGTATGCTGTGTCACTGCTGTAAGTCAGGGGCAGGGCAGAGCCCTCTGCCAGTGAAGTGTACAAGACTTGAAGGGAAAATTTTAGCATGCCCTCTCATGGTATCTCTTAAAAACTGGTAATGGGAACAAAAGCTAACATGAGCTACAACCCTGCACTCCCATGCTTCATCCACACACACACATGCACACCATCTAGCTCTTCACATCTGAGAGATGGCAGGGGTATAGGCTAGAGACATTATCTACCTCCAACCAGAATAATTTTACTGGGGCCACGTGGATGAAAAATGTTGATGTGCACAGTAATTGACATGAAAGCATACATACAGGATGTCTTGCCTAAGTTCCAGCTCTGGATAACGATGCGGGAGTTCATATCTTTATTTGATTCAGTTTACTGGATGCTTTGAAGGGGGTGGGGGAGAGAAGAAAAAAGAAATTTCAGCAGACAAAAATGAAACATAATTAAATAATTAAATTCCAGTCTTTGTTCTCAGGGACTTCTCTTGAGCTTATCTAATGAACCTGAACTATATTCTTCTCCTTTATGTGGTTGTTAATGCTGCTCTCAGGTAGGACAGGGAAGGATGTAGTGTAACTGAAGATGTAATTTGAACAGTATCATAAACCAGCTTTCGTAAAGCCCAACAACAGTAAAGTGGTTCATTACATTTTAGAGTGTCTGATGTAAATAAAATCCCTGAGTGTGTGCGATCAGTCTTACCAAGGAGCAAAATGTTTTGTTGTTCCCAAGTTTGGTTTCCTTGTTTAGACTGAATAAGCTCAGCCCACATGCATTTAGAAACCAATTTGACTTTTAATTTTATTCTAATGGCTAATTTTGTCTGCTCTGGTTATGTGCCTCTAATTCTCACAAGACGACCCTCAGCTTTTGCAGAAAGACTCTTTGGAGATTTTATAGGGTTATTGACCAAATCAGAAATGTGTAGTCAAGTAAGGCAGAGTTACTATAATCCACCTATCAGAGGCCGAATTTATTCCATTGACAGTTATCAGGGAGGAGGAAAAGCACGTCTGCAAACCTTTGTGTAGGAGAAAGACATTTTATAAGTGGTAGATGTTTGTAGGCCCTTTTATTTGACCACAGTTATTTACAGACTGCTTTATTCAAATTCCTTTGTCACTTACTGCTTACTTCACAACTCCATGGAAAGAGGAGTCATTTTAGTCTGTAAAGCAGAAGTTATAAGGAGAGGACCAGGGAGATTTAACTTTTTTACATTCTCTTTATTTTAATGTCATAACATTTTATGTATGATATGAGAGGGAATTTTTTAGTAGTATAGAAAACCTAATGCCTTTCGTGATCCATTTATTTAATTTGTCTGCATCAATCAGTTTCTATCTCATCCTATTTAAAAAAAGACAGCTAAATATTAGAACAAGGCTGTATGATGTCTTCTGACCAGAGCTTCCACTGACCTCAGTGTGAGTTCAGTGCACGGAACTCTTCATTTTTTCTTCCTCTTACTTAGTTTAAAAAGAATAAAAACAATGTCAAAGCCACTTTAAAAGTTATGGATGAGTTATACAGATTTGCTGCTCATGTCCACGGAAAAACAATTTCCTAAGTTTGAGCGGAGCAGAGGTGACAGAACAGTTTGTCAGTGGAGAATATTATATAGAGCTATTTAAAGGTTGTCCTCGACCTTTCCACCTCTTTTAAAACCTCTTGAGAGCAATCGAAACTTTTCTTCTGCCAGTTGCCTCCTGTCAGTTCCATATTTGTGTTTGTTCTCTCCACACCATGGATGTAAGTTATCAGAGCACATTATGGGGAGATCTTCCAAACCCTCTTTTAAACTCTTGTCTGAGAAAAAGCCCTCAGATTCAGCCAGGTCAGCCTTGGCAGTTAAAGTTCACAGCAAGAGTTTTGTTTCCTTGTTCTCCTCTCAAGCCAACTTTTTTCAGACAGTGGATTGAAATCTGACCTGAATGAAGACAATGGAAGTTTTATTATTGACACTGATGAGTACAAGATTTTAAATATTTTTAGATATGAATTTTCTTCCGCGACACATACGTGCATATATATATACCTCTATCTATGCAAATACGTATAGGTATCTAATACTAGTAAATTGCATGTTGTAAGGCTAAATTTTTAGATTGTTTGTAAGCAGATTTCTCATACTAAAAATGCTCTATCAACATGACCTTTGTCTATTTATGAAGTGTAATAAAAAGTGCTATTTTCAACACAGCCTTCAGTGAAAAATTATTAAATACTGCAGGTGCTTATACGTGCAGACTTTTTCACTGCTCAAACCTCTTATATATAATGCCCAAAAGAGTAGCTCAAATAGGTACTGCCACAGAGACAGTTAAATTGTTGGAAAGTCACTTATTGTATATTGAAGAATTCTACAGAATTCCTGATCTCTAACCATAAATGTAAAATACAGAAGTGGAGCAAGAAGTAAGTTACTAGTGAGCTGCATTCTTTGTTCTCTTTTCTCTTATTCTTAACTTCAGCATCCGCATTTGAAAAGAAGCATAAAAGCATAATCAGTGTTGTGCTCACAGATCAGGAAAAGCCCACAACAGGTTCATGTAGGCTGTCAGTGCTTACACCTGGTTAGATTGGAGGTGTTGTTGTATGTATTTTGGTGTAAAAAATAAAACATCAGCTTTTATTTCACGTCCAGATGAGGTGTCATCATTTAATATGAAGATGGAAAGTAAGAGCACAGCTTCTCTGAAGCAATTTGAAAGGAGTTTCACAAATTCATCACGGGCAGAATAGCACTTTACTACTGCAAAATCTACCTTTGCTAGTTGCTACTGTACCTATCATTCTCTTGTAGTCTGAGCACAGTAAATAAATACAGTGATCACTAGTAATGGATTTGGATATTCATTGATGTATTGATGGTAGCTGCACCTATATCTCAACTGTTCTGTTTCAAAATACTGCTTCTAGCAATGCAGAGTGCTAACTGAGAAAACTTTTTTTCTTTATTCCTTCCTTTGAAGACAAAGACAGGGATTTGTTTGCTGCAGGATGGTAACCAGGAGCCTTTCAAAGTGCGACTGCACTTAGCCAAAGACATTTTGATGATCCAGGAGCAGGATGTGATCTGTGTGTCTGGTGAGCCTTTCTATTCTGGTGTAAGTAGTTTTTATCTTTTCTTTTAAGACGTACTTTACACAAAGCAGAAATACTCTGTGTGTATCTGTGTGTGTGCACGCACACACACATATGCATGCATTTACTCCTAGAGTCTGATATTTCATTTTATACTGTTAACATTAAAAGTATTTTAATATATCTTCTTTTGAGAGTAAGTCTTAGCAATACTCATCCAAGAAGCAGCAATAAGATAATGAATGTTATACGCATGACTACAGTGTTGTTTCTCTGCACTCACCCTTGAATATTGGAGCCACTGAATGCAATATGAATGACACAAGCAGTGATTTTTGCAGTGAATATAGATACCTCAATGTACTTACATCTCTGAGTATTGTCTGTGGAGCTGATAAGACAGTTGATGGTTAACTGTTATGGCCGGGCTTTGTTGGTAGAGGAATTATCTGCTATCCTCTGTTGCTTTGGTTGCTTCATACGGTAGCACAACACCAGACTTCATGCGTGTTGCCAGTCCATGCTGTGAGGGTCACTAGTTTTACTAGCACATCGTGTTGACAAAGATGGACTTGAGCTGGAACAGCATAATAATGTGATTTATGAATTGCTGTTATTACATGATGTGTCAGATTTCTTAAGCATCATATTGAATTTTGTGGACAAGAAACTGAGCTTTGTAGGCAATTGTTTGGAAGATATGTAAAATGTAAAATAAAATAATATTGTAGGTATTGGAACTATTGTAAAGCTGAATTTTTATTTCATTCTAGAAGATAACTAAAAACCTAATAGAAACCACTTACTATTAATTTCTATAGCCATTTTTATATATAATTATGTTACATAGAGATATTTTAAGATTTATGGGAAACTACTATAAACATTCTCCTCTCCCTTTGAGCTAAATAAAATTATCACAGGATTTCACGTTAAATCTTGTGAGGTATAGTAGTGTAATATCTGTGCAAATATTATATGACTGCTACTATGTCTGTTTTATTAATTAATTGCGGCTGTTGCCGCATCCCTGTATCTCTAAATACAACTATAATAAACAAATGCAAAACAGAAACCAGAAACAAATTGGTAGAATGTTGGCAGTGCTAACAGTGCAGAAGATTAATAGAAAATGTACAGGAGAATCCATCTCACTGTTAATAACATCTCAAGGTGAATGGTTCTGAGTTTTTCTCTGAAACAAGAGAAACAGACTGCCTACACTGTCTCCATACAGACTGTGTTTATTTGCATGCCAAATCTGACATTAACTTTTCACAGTTTCATGCTGTACAAATACAATTTACTAATACAGGTCTGTGTGCTGTATATGGAATATAGATGCTCCTTTTAGCAATCAGACTGTACTATTCCTCAGCATACAGGACGTCTAGAAGCCCAGACAGAAATTAGGAGTTCAAGTGCAGACTATAGTTCTTCAATTAACAACACACACTGTGGCACCGTTACTCCACCAACACCATTCTGGCATTATTTATTAAAAGATATTAACACTCAAAAATATAACTTTCATTATTGTACTGTAATATCTGTTATTACTGCTGAAATTGTTATTTAAATAACTCCATGAAATGTATATTTAATTTTTTTCTACTGCTCAGCAAGGTTTTCTCTTACAGTTTTGCCCTCTTCAGTTTTGCAACGGCACTGTATAGTGGATGATTTGCTTCATCAATTACACTTCACCTATCTTATTTGCGTATTGAATGCATAAATCATTACTGATTTATGTTAGCATGGTGATGAGTTTATTTTCTCTTGGAAGTGTCATTGTTAGGCTAGTGACTTTTGAGCACTTTACCCTGATTTCCTCTGGGATTAAGATTAGGTCTTGAATCAGTAGGTTCATTCCAACTAAGGATGATTGGCATTTCACAGTTATCTGTCCTTTTGTCACAGGTAATTTAAATCATCTGGAATCATGTGCTTTGATTGTATAGCATGATCAGACAAGTCCCACAGGCTTCCTTTTTTTGCATTTTTTTCCTAATTTTTATTTCTGATGTATTTGGTTTCTTGTTTGGTTGTTTTTTTTATCTTTTACTTTCCTTGGTTGATTATGTTTTGGTTTTTTTATCATTCTACATGAGTGACCACATCTATTTATCTTTTACATGCATTCTACAGAGCAAGTGTTTTCATTAACAATTGACATTGAATGCCACATAGAATAAACTCTAAAGAATAAAAATAAATATTGTAACTGAGGAACAATAGCATTGTTAAATTCTACAGGCAAGCAGCTACAGTAAAAGTTCTTTTTAATCTTCACATAATTGATTATAAGGTTTTACTTAATCACTTCTGCACTGTTAAGGAACAAAGGCTATTACTATGTTTCTGGTTCAGAACAGTATCTCTTCTGTTTGTTGGGTCTGAATCAATTTGCATGCTCCTCTGTGTAGGACAGACTTTAAACAGCCACTTAACGTTCCAGTGGTATCCTGATCTGCATCCTGAGGAATAATCTAAATTAAATCAATGGCTCCTTAGGAATGAGGTGCTGCTTAATGTGAGTACATGGGATAAGGACCTAGTTCTTAATTTAGAACACTTCCATTTTGGTGGAAAACAGTTCTAGTTTCCCAAAACTAACGAGATGCAAAGCAACCTTGTTTCTTCTTTCATTGTACACAGGTGGAAGTAAAAAAATAAAATGCATAAAAAATTATAAGCAACATAAAGAGTATTAAACACTAAAAAAGAAAGCATCTATTTCTTTAGTAGGCTGAACAAAATTATAGTGTTAGTGAGGATCCTGCAGCAATTGTACCTGTAGCAATTCCATAAAGCATCAAAGATCATTCAAACAATCAAGGATTAGATTTAAATTTGAGCACCAGTTACCTCAATAAATATTACAGAGATTTTTTTCTCTCTGCAACAAGATAGACTTGCTTTCCAAGAGACTGAAACATAGTGGGTTCTCTGTTATGCTGCTGGTGGATATCTGATGTAGATTTCAACTCAATTGTGAATAGCCAAAAGTAAGATGAGAACATTTGGTGAAACTCAAAGCCTAGAAAGCAGTGTCTTTACTAAATCAAATTAAATCCTTGACTGTAGAGAGGCTTTATAGTATGGCAAGTGTATGCCTGAGTTGGAGTAGCTTGTGTGCTGATGATATCCATCAGTCTCTCTGTGGGAAAGTTGGAAGATAAGACTGGTGACTGTTAGGTCAGGTACACTTTATTCTCCCCTAAAGTACTGGACCCTCACAAAGTATTTTTTTTCATAATTGTGGTAATGCCAACAAACAGCTTTCTTATAATTATAATAAATAAATAAATCTCCATGACAGTTACCTGTGGTACAGAATATTTAGGATATTTACTTTTTTCATCTGAAAAAGAAATGCCCTGAAAACAGCTGAATTAAACCATGTAGGACCTTCATCAGTATTGATGGCAGAAGTATGTAAGATTTTTATTTTATATTTCCTTTTAAATATATTTATTGAATTACATGAAATTATACTCACAAAAGTTTGCTATATGGTGTTCCGGATGACAATGTGCAATAAGGCAACTCTTAGTCTTTTTAGACATATAGGTCAATAGCCTGGCCTAACAAGGATAGCCTAATACTGTCCTTGCTGAAAATTATGATGGGAGGGGAGATAGCCTAAGATACTGTGTATCTGATCTGAGATATGACTCTTCAGTAGATTTATTTCTATGAAAAGTTTTAATCTTTGCAATTCCAGAATGAAAATTTTTATTTTAGAGTTAATCCTCACAATTTCTATCACCTTTCATGCACATCTGAAGTTGAAGTAAAAGGTTTATTGTGTTTTATCAAGAAAAGTAGTTTGCCTGTCTGGGGAGCCATGTTTTTTTTCCTTCTTTTCTTTAATAAATTTTATTTGCTTGCTAATCATATTCAGAATTTTTTCTAATTGAGTGTATGCACATGTGAAATCCATAAACCGAGGTTATGACAATGTACCATCTGACACGTGAGATCCGTAAAGCAAGGTTATGACAGTGTACCATTTGACAAGATGGATGATTTGAATCAGCTACTGTTTTTCTGAAAGACTGAAAATAAACTGTGAGCAGCTGGCAAATTGCTAAGTTCAGCTACCAGGACAGTTTGCATTTTTACATCATTTTCTTACATGTTCTGTTAGAGAGTCATGGATTTTCCAAAATACTTCTAACTCACCTGATGACAACATACAGATGATTCTCATTTCTTTCAAGTAATGTAATTCTATGCTGCTGTGTAGTAATCCATTATTTAATTAAACATTAATAATTTCTTTTAGTTTTTTTTTAATTAAGGATTTTTTTGGGAGATTGATGTGAAGATCATTCATAATTTCAATACTAATAAAAAGTGAATGCACATTTTTGTGAATTTATAGAGCAACAGCTCTCAGAGTAGCACGGCATTTGTCCAAGGATTTAACTGAGGTTGATAAAAATGTATCTGAATATAACCTATGTACAGTAATTGGTTTTTTGACAGATAAAGAAACCTCCATCAATAAACACCTTTTCCAAGGTCAGAAAGTAACACTGACTTAATTTGTTGAACTGTAGCCAGACCTGATTTCTGGCATTATTAATCACAATAATTCTTCTTTTACTTGTAAAGAGAAGAACATACTATATATCACTTTTAAAGTTGTCCTTTCACTATTGAGAAATCAACTGTGTTGAAAGATTTATAACTCTATACAAAGCCCATACACTATTACAAAAAACAAGTTGTATTAGAGATTTCAACTTATAAACTTTGCATAATAGCATGGTTTTCTTGATTTTTTAAAATTTAAATTATAAAGGTATTATTAATTTTTAAGTTTAAGTTTTAATTCAAAACATATCACTTAAGTGTGACTTGCCTGAGCAGCCGGATGAAGTTATTACCTTCCCCCTGCTTGCACGTTTTAAAGTTTTGGAGACTTCCTGAGAGTGAATTCTAAATCTGTTACATTGGGTCATTCTTTTTTGGAGTTTAAAATTTTCTTTCCATGTATTTTGGTGTAGGTAAACCAAGCGTGATTATTACTAGCAATGTTAATGAGTAGAAAAATAAATGAAGAAAAAAGTGAAAAGCTTGAAATAGTGAACACATTGTTTTGATTTATTTTCTGTATTGTATTTATTTCTGTTTTATTTACTATTTTGATTCTCATGTGTGATTGAATAGTATGAACGGTGCCAAGGTGAAACTCCCTTTCCTGGAGAGAATTGCAAATATGTGAACAGATAGGTCACCTTTCAAACAATTTCCATTCTTGTTACTTTCACAAACCTACCAGTAGGAATGGTGATTTTTTTTTTTTTTTTATCATGTTGGTATCTGTCAGCTATTCAGTGGAGTGAATCCATTTTTTCACAGAAGTCATCAAATATCTATCAAATAGTGGTAACTTTTTTCTTCCCTGCCAATCCAGAGAGCTTTTTAGTGACAATTTAGAACTGACAGATATGAATATGATTATTTAGGAGCAACCTAAGCCAGCTTATTTTTCTGCAGCTAATTAAAAACAAAAAACATGGCAATCTACTGAGGTTCAAACACAGGACTGCCATTTGTAAAGTGAAATTTGAAAGAGCAGAATAGATTTTTCTCATTGGAAGAACATTTTTCCTCCACAAAAAAGAATAATATTGCAAACCAGAAAACACTTGGAGAACCCAAAGCATTGATCAATGTCAGTGTATGATGTGAGGCAGTAGGTAGAAACTACGACTCTCATGGAACTACAGAGAGTGTTTGTTACCAAGCCTAGTGAGAATTCAGATCCGTACTGACTTTGGGTTTGTAGGCTTTTTTCCTCTTTTATTTCTGTATTAAGGAATGCAGTACTTTTGAAATAAATCAGTCCTAGGAGTAGAATTTTTATAAGTAGACATTTAGGTGAATGTTTCTGCTTTTAGGTATATGCCATAGGACTGGGAACATTTCGAAGTGAGAACAAGCGAAGGGTGGGGTGCTCTTGCTTGTTCCAGTCAGTGTTAACAGTCCACACAACACAGCTGTGTGTACTGTCCTCAGTCTGTAGCATGGCTGCTGAGGAAGGGGGATTTCCAACTGGCCAGGCATTCTGCTGCCATCCCTCACTACCCACCTTCTCCAGTTGCATGAGGAACTGAAATACAGAGACAAGCTTCGAACGTCACGCGATGGAAGTTGTTAGCAGATGAGCAGTTCTGCTGGCAAACGTTGTTAACACTATTAATTCAAACTGGAAATGTGACTGACCTGTGTCCTATGTCCTTTACACGCAGAATGGGTGTAAAGTTTGACTGCTCATGTCAATTAATCCAAAGAAATGCCAGTAAGGAAGAGCAAAGCATTACCAAAAACAGGAACTAAATTCTCCCTTATTTAAAATGCATGAAATAATTCAATGAAAAGTAACAATCTCATGACATTTTCTTATTTCAAAACGTAGTGGGATTACTAATAGCTGATAAACTACACAAGAGCATTGCCTTGAAGATATTATGGCATCAGATGTTAACAGGCTGATCTATGAATTTGCTGCCAATGTATTGATTATATCTTTATATTTCATTATTATATTTAAAAAATATATTCTAACATTTTCCTCCTTTTTTTCCGTACATTTTTCCATGCCACTGTGCTATTGTAAATTCCTCTTTATGTCTCTTCCTCTTTTCCCACCTACTCTTTTGCTCTGCACCCATTCAGCTTTTTTCTATGTTCTTCCATATGTACAGTAACTTGATGTCTGTGAACATCATGATGTGTGAAAAGAGAGAACTTGTTTTCTTTCTGGACCTAGACGAATTAATTCTTCATACCTTTACTCTTGTAAGATGAATAACCAGACACACCAGTGTCCCAAACTGAAAATGTAATATTTACATCCTAATAAAACGGTTGAGTAATGGAAAATTGAAGTTTTACATGCTGTTAATTCAGTTTTATGAAGACTTTTGAAGTTTCTTTATCCTTTTGTTCAACTGTTATTTGACCACTTTCAGAGAGACAGATTATTAGATCACATTAACTTACTGATCTATACTATATAGAATAAATAATTTGAAAGTATTACTAATTAATTATTATTGTTAAGAGTCAGTTAAGCAATTATAAGCTTTCTTCTATATCATATACCAGTCAGTATGAGATATTTGAATCTTTACTGTGCCCTGTGATTTAACTGTTAAAAATAACATTAACTCTTGGCTAAATGTAATTAGTTAATGATTACATAAGATTCTGTGTTTTCCTTTCCTGGCTATTTACTGTTGCTGTGTGCTCACACAGATCTTCCACACTTCTAATCTCATTTAAGATGACATCTGTGATCTCAGGAAGATCATATGGATTTTAAGGAGAAAATTTAATATCTCTTTAATGAAAGCCTAAAAAACATTGCTTCTGTTTCACTGCATAGCTCTGAGGAAGAATTTTTTTTGGCAAAAGTCTTAGCTCTCCTTTCCAGTCAATGAACATATGTGTGGATGAGGAATTTTTTGAGTTAAAAGCATGGAAAATTCTGACAGCTTGGCAGCAGCTTTGAGTTTTTTAATAAAATGATAACTACTTTTTTTCTGTTCAGGAAGCAGCTACTAAAACACTGCTCTGACTCTTGAATTTAAGGATCCTGGGAGCTCTAACCTTCCCTCTGGTGCAACATAGATAATAAATGCGATGAAGGAATTACAAGATCTCAGGACATTTTGTGTAGTCTTGGCATCAAACTAAGCAGCTTCTCATGAGAATCAAGTTTTATTTTGTAAGCTTGGAGATGAAGTTGCTTTGGGAATTTTCAAAACTGTTGCAAATTCAATCATAGAATACTACCCTTTGCAAATAGAGAGGAAAGCGAAACTAAAGAAAATATTAATAGACAAATCTACAGCTTACAGAGATTTTTAGTTAGATTTTATTTTAACCAGATAGTCAGAATCAATGGAGCAGCATTATCTTTAACCTGGAACAGCATAAACATTCAATCAGGATGCTTAGAGCACTTCTTTACTGGTACAAAATGTTTTGCCTTCCACAGTTATTGCCATATTTTATTAATGAATAATTGTAAAACATTTTAAGAACTTAAAGCAATTAGACCAATGAAAAGCATTTTATTATTGTTATTGATCATTTGAAATGCTAATTAAAGGCATCAGAACAAGATAATTTGCTTCAGTTTGCTGGTCAAACTTCTTTATTTTATTAATCATTATATTAAAATATTATTTTACATTAATATATAGTGTGTTGCAGACAAGGTTTATTCAGTTCACTCTGGTTGAAGACAGCACTGAAAATGAACTTTGGCTTGTGTTATTTGCAAGTCACATACAAAAAGTCACATGGAAGTCACAAAGAAAAGCTTACTCAGGTAAAAGAGTTTTCTGGCAAAATATTTCAAAGCTGATATCTAACATCAAAATATTTATTGAAGTTACTTTGCAAGTCTAAAGTGAGGACTTCATCCTTTCAAAGTTAAATTTGTCATCCGCTCTATACTTAATGGAGGACATAGATGATGAAGATGATTATGACCTAACTTAGGCACCTGCTTTGACTTGCCTGGATTGAATGTATTTATTTTTCTTTACTGGTTACAAGACAAAACTTGCCTTGACCAATGGCTCAGTTTTAGGTGGTTTTAGTTTAACTGTGGTTAGATGAGTCCTATTATTTTTCTTCTAAACTTCTGGATAAAAAAAGAGGAGTAGTCCCAAGCTGGGGTCTGATCCTAAGCCAAAATTCTGGCGTATGAAATGTGCAATGCTTCAGACAGTTCTGGAAAAGCTGTTTCACTATATTGTTTAGGTGAGGTTTGCAGTCGCAGACTAGGGGTTTACTGATGGTTTGCTAATGAAATATGTAACTGATATGTAATTCTGATTTGTATTTTTGAAGATCATTAATTGTTTGCATGCTTGTAATTGTTAGCTATCACACTGTGAAGAATATGTAAGTTGTTATGCTTAAGATACACCAGAGTACTATTTCTTTGAGACTGAGAAGTATGTTGAATTAGCCTAGGTTAAATACAATGCAACACCTTCATTACACATAACACATCACTTGGGTGGATCTAGTTTGCAGTATGTTTTTAAAGGCCAGTTCAGTTCAGTAAGAGTCCAGACCTGAAATATTTAATATCTACTCTCAATGGAGATAGAAAAGAACCTAGAAAAAATACCAGATGAAACTCTCTGATAAATTATGTTTGTTGTGGTTTAACCCCAGCCGGCAACTAAGCCCCATGCAACCACTCACTCCTCACAGTGGGGTGGGGGAGAGAATCG
>NW_010562914.1:20195-34248 GCF_000687285.1 Phaethon lepturus
GTAAAAGTGAGAAAATTCATGCGTTGAGATAAAGACAGTTTAACAGGTAATGCAAAAGCCGCGCACACAAGCAGAGCAAAAAAAGGAATTCATTCACTACTTCCCATGGTCAGGCAGGTGTTCAGCCATCTCCAGGGAAGCAGGGCTGCATCACACGTAATGACATCTTGGGAAGAACTCTGAATGTCCCCTCACCCCTTCCTTCTTTTTCACCCTGGCTTTGTGTACTGCGCATGACATCATATAATACGGAGTATCCCTTTGGCCAGCCTGGGTCAGCTGTCCTGGCTGTGTCCCCTCTCAGCTTCCTGTGCACCCCCAGCCTTCTTGCTAGCAGGCCTGCATAAGAAGCTGGACAGTCCTCAACTGCTTAACACCACCACAAAACATCAGTACATTATCAACATTTTCTCATCCCAAATCCAAGATAGTCTCATACTTGCTTCTATGAAGAAAATTAACTCTATCCCAGCTGAAACCAGGACGATGTTGTTCTGGAAAATTAGAGTTGCTTGAAATTTTTCTGTTCTCTCTGCTTTCTTTTACACGATTTTGTCTATTTAGTAATCTGCTATGCTAGCAAAGTATTACTGAAGCAAGTATTTCTTTCTCTTAAAAATCATTGCTGAACTCCAGTGTAAAATGTTTCTAGTTTCTTGTCAGGCAGCATAGGTAAACTCACAAAAGACCCTAAATCAGCTGTTTTCAGGGCTGGCTTGACTCTGCCTTTGCTTAAGTGAAAACCGGAAAGGATATTTTTATTGACAGTTTTACATGGGTAATTGTGTGTTTGTTGTGCTAAAAAAGATAACAAGAATAGAAATATTCTGCAGGACAGCTTTCTATAAGGCTTTTTAAAAGCATAGCTCCAGCTTAGAATACATTTGGATGCCACTATTTAAACTTTACAATGAATACTAACTTATCATGAACTACAAATTTTAATGAAGATTCATGTTTTTAACTGAGCATATGACTTAATTTGAAATTTAATTGTAAAGTGTGATATTCTTTATTCCATTCATGGTTAATGTAATATTATCAAGCCAGTTTATTAAAAGGTTGCTATTTTTCAACATTCTTTTTTATTTGATTTGATCATGTATAAGAAAAATACTAGAACATGTTGACTAGAATGTACAAGTCAAACTTCTGTTCTTAACTAGATGTTCAAGAGAAGCTGGAGCTGGAAATGAGGTGGAGTTAACAGGAAGACTACAGCTATCAGTGGAGCCACAGCTGAATGCTCCATGTTCGTTTCTGTAAACTCAGCTTAGACCACAGGTCAGACAGTGGCCTATATTAGTTTATCCTGAATATACTGTCTGCAGTGTTACCTGTGACTGAAACCTCCTGGCAGACAAAAGATTTTCTAAGACCAGTTTGTGCCCTGAAGTGAAATAACTTTGTGGACTGAACCCAGTTTCTGGGAACTTCATTATGAAAGTTCCTTCCTAGAAGGTGTGACCTGAGAGCCAAGAAGGTTATTCTGGTCCCTTTGAACAGTTTAGAAACACATGGATGAAACAGGATAGGCATATATTCCTCTATTGCCATTCTACACGTTCATTTGTGGGTTACAAATGTAAAAGTATTTTTTTCCACACATTTCAGATGTTAAAACAAAATAAAATTTAAATGTTTGGCCATTTAACAGCAAAATTATGTAACTCTTTCTTAAAATCAAACGTTAATGTAAATAAATAAATGGAAAGTCTCATTTTAGGCAATCCATTTTGTCTTACCATCCAAAACATTGGACTGGTTTATGCTTGCTCTTTCTGCAGTTACACAATTCATATTTGTCACAAATGTGAAAAAGAAGGCAACTGGATTTTCCTCCAATTTCAGCAATATCAGTTTTCCAAAAGTCTTATGTGGTAGCCCTTCATCCTTTCTTTTGCTTTCTGTATATGAACTAAGGAGGGAAAAATAGCTCTGTAGATATTTCCTCCTCTCTGTCACTGGTATGTTTCTGATGAGAAATTTATTCAAATCTGACTGACACTGGTAATCTGTGCTGATTCTGCTGAAATATATGGACATATACAGATAAAAGACATATGCAGACTTATGCTATGCAATATATATGATGACATTAGTATAAAATCTAGACCACATGTAGGGAGCATTAAAAAATCTATATATTTCATATATTTGTATCTGGACATATGGTATATCTGCTACTAAGATTTTTTTACCGGTAACCAAATTGACTAATTCTAAATGATCTTTGGGTATAAAGTCAACAAGACAGACTAAGGAAAAAAAAAAGTCTTTTTTGTCAATATTCATATCTAAGACAGATACTAGCCTACAGTTTTTACAGAACAAATTTTAAGACGAGCAATAAAAAGAAAAAAATTGTCTGCTTTAAATAATTCTGTCTGTAACAAGACCCTTTAAAACACTGGTGATGATTTTTAAACCACAGCTCTGAGGTCAACAGTAGCTGTGTTTCTATTATTTTTTTAATTTGGTTTAGGACTGTGCTTTGAAATTAATTTCTGGATCATGTGCACTTATCATGCTTTGGTTCACAACACTGAGTGTTCTTGGAGTACACAAGCTGTATTCTATTTGAATGAAACTAATTTGGAAAATGTGCTACAAGAGTGCAGTTTATGTACTTCAGCATGTAGTGCTCAGTCTGCATATGGGACAAATTTAGGACTAGTTGAAGTTAAGACCTCTGAAATGCATATGTTGTGCACTAACTTTTAAACCCTACAGTTCTGTTCTTATTGCATTTCAGTGCTTGCTAGAATGGCATGAACTGAACAAATAAACTTTTGTCTGAGACAGGACCTCCACTTTTCTTCCTGACTTTGTCTTTTTCCTCTGCAGCATAGGTTTCATGGTTTTTTCACATTCAGGAACTCACAAGTTTATTAAAACACGAAAAATTGGTGTAGGATGGAAGCACAGAAACAACTTATTGAAGCGTGAATATGAATGTTATGGCAGAAAACATTAAATCTAACAAAATTTGATTTACTTTTTTTCCAGGAAAGAACAGTGACAATTAGAAGACAGACTGTAGGAGGATTTGGATTAAGTATAAAGGTAGAATGATTTTTTTTGTCTATTATTCCAATTTACACAAAAATTTTCTTTGTGTATTGTTAATGCTATTTTTAATGAGGGAAAACTATGTTTTAGAGGACTAAAAAAAGAGAGCAATCATACTCTAGGATGTTAGATACTGTCACAGTAGGCAACTAGCAACTACACTGCCCTGTGGAATGGAAGGCAATGGAAAGATCATTCCCTTAAGAGTCAATGTAATAAAATTTGATATGAAAGTTGAAAAGTCTTTGTAACTGCACAGACTGTACTTTTGTTCAATAGCACTCTAATTTAAGTTGTTATTAATGAATACTTAATTACAGTGGCAGGCACATGGAACAGCCAATAAGTTCATCATCAATTCTCCTACAAAGAATATCACATTAATTCACTGCAATTCACTAACAGGACAGAAAGTGTTATTCCCTTCTCATACTGTTTATTTTGATGTAGATCAAGGGAAGGCAGTAATTTGTCACGGTACCATATTTTTTCTTTTTTCAGTTAGATTTAAGAACATATTTAAGTGTAAGTAAGTGACCCTTTTTGAAGGAGGGAGAGATGAGGAAGAGGGAGGAAGGGTTAATCATCTTTGTCATCATAATCTATGATTTTGAAAACCTTACCTTAGCTTTGAATCTCAGTGTAGACAACACAACATTAATTTTATCTTCTAAACACAGCAGTCCTCAGTCTCAAAATAGCAATGGAAAAAGTGAAGTGTACTTATCATGAATGCAAAAAGGCTTAAGTTATGCATATAAAGTGAAAGTATAGACTTGCCTGTGAACATCTGCTAGTACTGACCTTATAAGAAGTGACTCAGAAGAGGGATTAATGTGCATTTGTGTTGCCATTGATAAGAATATTGCTGAATAGAAATGCTAGTTCTTAAAATATGTCTTGGTACACTTGCTGTTATCTTGCTGATCCACTGAAAATCCGTATTCAAGGAAAACTAGCTGTTATTTTGTGGCCAAAGTTTCTCATGAGTTTAGTCAACAGCACACAAGTTATTTTCCTCCAAAATCATTATAGGTTACAGTTCACTGACTAATGATGAAGTAATGCATGGCTGTATAAAATCAAGTAGGTGGGTGAATGAGGTTTTATTTAGCTGGTGCTAAGAAATAATTGCTTACAGTAAGGACTTTTGAGGTTTGGAGAGCAAATCTCACCAAGAGTCACTAAAATTGATTTTTTAGTTATCTATTGCAGTGTTTTATCTTTTAGAATTAAAATTGCTGACAAGCTTATGATCACATTATTTAAGAAAGAGGTATATTGTATAAAATAAAATATCATTAAAAAATATAAATTAAATAGTGAATGTGCAATGGTCTTGCTTAAATTAGTGGAGCTAGATATTCTTAAATTTTTAAAGCATGATATCCATTGTTCTGAAGAAAATTCTTGGAAGTTGCAAAAGTGTTTAAAAGTGCCAAAACAGGTTACAAATTCAGCCTAGAAGAGATTTTCTTTTTCAATAAGATTCTGTTTCAATAGGAAAAAAAAAATTAAAAACTGTATTAAGTGTATTAAAAGCAACTGCAATATAGTTTACATATAAAGTCTTTAAATTAAATTATTTTATTTAAACATATTTTCTATGTTTATTTCATTGCATAGATGTTTTGGTCAAAGTTCATCTAAGTAGTGGAAAGGTGAAGCTACATAAATTCAGGCGTGACTACGTGATTTCTTTTTGATTTTTGGAATAACTGACAATCAGGTGATGGAATCCCTTCAACAACTGTTATTAAATAAGAAAGAAATCTGTTTCATTAAAGGAAATTCAAACTTACTTGGACAGTATAGATTGGATAATGAAAATGGCATAGATTTCTATGGTCTGGGATATTCTGTTGATGTGTATCAAGCCATATGATTTATTTTTAAAAAATATTTATTTTTTTAAATCGATTAATGTGGGACCACTTTTGCTACATCCCTTTATTAGTAATCCTACATTCTCAAAAAGAAAGGTTGACAAGCAATTAGATAGGCAACACAATCTAAAACAAATAATCAATATAATCTGCCGTTATCATATTAAGCTAGTAGTAAGAAATAACTTAGACCTGGAACTTAAAAGAATATTTTTTGTAGTTTGACAGACAAACTTTATGAAGACTCACTGAAATGGACTTTTTAGGTAGGCTGTGAAGTGTCAATGTCAGTTCCGAATATTCTGCAAAGTGCCAGTTTTTTCTTTTAAAAGCTACTATTCAGTCGTGATACGCTTCCTTTTGCAGATCAGTAACAGTTTGTTATTTTGTTTTGTACGATTCCTGAACTTTAATAAAGGACTTATGTTTATTATTAGTTTTAAATAGAAAAGTAATTATTTTGTAATAGCGCCTTAAAGGAGAGGTCTGCAAGTCACCCTGTAGGAATGAGGAGGACTGAGGTCTTTCCTCCTTGTTTCAGTAACTCCATCTCCGACAACCCCACATCCCACAGTAGTTCCTGTGTCTTGCTACTCTCTGGCATTGGTGTGTATCAGAGAATGCAGTTTATCTGAGGTGCGAGTTATAGTAATACAGTGATTAATGACCCTCACTTTAAAATAGTTGCTTGTGCTTTGATGTGAATTTGTGTAGTTTTGGCATTTATTTCTAGGGCATTATCACACCTTTTTTCTGCTAACTTAAACACCCATTTGCTATCAGAAATCTCACATGATCAAGTCACCTTTTAACTTTCCTTTGAATAAATTTTTGAAATGTCTATCCCACCTTAAGTATTCTGGACCCTTGGATTTTTTTTTTTTTTCCTGAAGAGCAGAAGATCAAAATGTTAATAATTCCAAAATGAAAGTGTCTAGTTATTGTTTGGTGACTTGCCTATGAGGTGAACTCTCTTCTTTTGTGTTATAACCTGGGTGCTCCAACTATATTTGTAAAAAACAGAGATTCAGTTAACTAACTGCTTAAAAAACCTGCTTATGAGTGATTTTTACACAAGATCTGAGTTTAAGCCCTTTACAAAATTTCTTATAATCCACTCTTTGAAAGTCTGAAGGAACAAAAAGAACCTCTCTTTGTGCTTTGCTGTACTTCATTTTACTGAAGTTAATGGTAAAAGTGTGATTGAATTTAAAGCAGAACTGATTTGTTTTACACTCTTCAGAAGGAATTATTTTCTAATTTCTGAAGCCCCTTTAGAACCCTCGGTAACAGACCTCTGTGTGTGAAGAAATAACCATGGAGTTATATGTAGAAATTGATGTGCAGTGTGGTATTTCAGTAAAAAAACTCTCTTTCAAGTTTGAGGTGCAGAGATTTGACACAAGAAGCTGCTAAGCGTATGACCTCTGGGTGTAGTGTTCTTGTGGAAATAGGCAATAAAATTGATAGTTCATTAAAGAAATTAAGGTTTGCAGTTACAGTCTGACTCCTGGCTATCAGGACTCTGTACAGTGCCATTTTTCTGCCTCTGTTTTGATCATTCTTTTTAAATGATGAACAGCATCACAGATGTGATGAGATTCAGTTTGACTTTTCAAAGTTTGACTCTATCAAAAAATCTCTACAGCAAGCATGTGCACCTCTCCTGCTCACACTTACGTACATACTTAGATGATTCTCTTTCTCTTCATTAATTCTGTGATATGTTTAACACATTTTCTCTGTGTTTCAAATTGAAACAATAAAAAAAATAAAAAGGTTAGAAAAGGTTTAATTAATAGATGAATCATCTAGCTTTTAGTTTAAAAAATTATCTTTTCATGCTTAAAGTCTTGTATAGTTGCAGAAGTTAGTGTTGAATGCATTTTGTATGAAGTAGCATTTTGGCTCCAGCTATGCTATTCTGTCAAAAAGAGAAGTTTAAAAGTGTAAATTAACATTGGCACATTATTGTCCGTATTGTTTAATTGCTAGCATGATTCCTGGCATGGTTTTGGCTTACACCAATTAGTATTCTCTGACAGCCCATGAACACAGCTCAGAGCTTTACATGGACTGCTTCCGATAGTCAACATGTATAAAATCACCCTCTTTCAGTTGGGAAGGTAGTTTATCCTCATAGACATGGGCCATATCGTGCCACTAGACCTTAAAGTTAAAACAAACAGGCCCATTTTCGTTACTGGAAAAAATGTTGACTTTTAGTATGGAAAAAAGTCCCCTACATTTTCTAACTCTGAGGATGCTGAAGTGCAATAATTGGTCTAATTTTTATAAAGTCTCTCTGCTTAGAAAAACAAAACAGTAATTTTCTTATAATACTCGGAGCCAAACACAAAAACAGCATTTGTCAACAAAAGTTACTAGTTTCAGTTGCCCTATTTTTCATATGACTAAAACTTTCAAAAAAACCCCTCATGCATAAAAACTGGAGTAAGAAAAAATCTTTATAACTGTATCATGTGACATTTTGAAAGGAGGTATGGGTGACCTCCCACCAGTAATAACCAACATCCAGGTCAGTAAGCTTCAAACAGATGCCAGTGATCAGAGCTTCCTCTGCCTCTTCTAGCTCCGCAGGTGGGCAGCTACCTTTATTCCAGGCTCAGCCTTGCCTGCTTAAGGAAAAATGACAAAGAAAATTTGCATTACAATGATTGGTGTTAGAGTCTGACAGAGATCTGAGCAATTAAGACTTCAACACCATTATTTGACATATTTTTTGTTCCTGCCTCTTGTCTGAGGTTATAACTACATGTCCACACCAGAGGGAGGGAAAATTTAAAACAATGGAAAAGTGGTCGCTGTTCCCAGAAGTTTCTTCAGTAGAGTATCTCCTGAGCTGATAAAACCAGAATTTCTACATGCATACGCTTTTTCTTCTACTAGACAGAGAATCAAGTATGGAGGATGCAGGATGCAAGGCTGCAGTGTCAGTCTGAAGTAGTATTTAACAAGATGTTGTGGAATATATACAACCCTTTTAGCTTGTTGCAAGTTGCTAACAATGACTGTGTATAGATAGGTGGTCAATTATTTTCTCTTCCCTATTTTGAATTTTTGTTTCTTAGAATAGCAGGCAACAACACCTCCTATGACTAATTTAGAAAGAATCTTTCATACTGGCCAGGACTGGGATGCAGAGAGAAGAGATAATTTTCTTCAGTAGGACATTACTGAATGCTTCTTCAAATCTGCAGTGGATTTAGGTAGACGTTGTGAGTGAAAGAGAAATAATCATGTTGTGTATATTGCAGGCTGGCTTAGTAATAACAGTAATTTCCCACTTTACTGGAAAACTGAGTCTAAGGAGGGAGGGAGGCCATTTTACTGAGAAAAAAGGTTCTGTGTTGGTTATGCTGAGCTTTAAACCCTACACTCATTCACTGAGCTTCAAATGTCCTGGATAGTACAATCTCTGTGTAACACTGGAGGCTTAGGAAGGGAACTGACACAATTATTTTTTTGTTTGTTTGAAAAATTTGGAAGAAATTACATGTGCATGTGACTAGGGAGAATTCTGGAGGATGTAAGTTAAGTCTTAGAAACTTAGTGAGTTGAACTGATTATTTTAAGTAAAGCCAACTTTTACTGTTGCTGTTCCTCTGGTGAAAATCACGGAAACGTATTCATCAAGTTATAATGCTACAATTTATTTAGTCTGAATACATCTCTAAGCCTGACTGAAATGAAGATAGCCTCATGGTCTGTGTGGAGTGAATACTCAGTCCATGCTACAGATATCAGTAAGTTCTGTGCTTGTCAACACTCCTCCCATTCAATGCCAATAGAACTTTTCTTGTAGACATAATTGTTGTAATATTACTGAGATCCCCGTTAACTCAGTGTTTTTGGGACCATCTGCATTGACAGCCGCTAGCAGGAGGATCTTTAATCCTATTTAAAATTCTACAGTTTCATAGGAAATTAATCTTTATTCCATGACAGAAATAGCTTTTGAGTGCAGGAGTCTGTTCAGTTTCAAACAATTGGTTATTGTGTGAAGAAGGGATATGTGCTGTTCCTTAGACCATCAAAATACCCATGTCCGTCCTCTCCACACCTTGACACTGGATGCCTGGACCTAAGAAAGCCATTGTTTCCAAAGAAAAATCTGGCTGCTGAAAAGAAGAGTAAGCAAACCCTTAACTAGGATTCCTAGGTAAAATAGCAATGTGGCAGACTGTCATTTCTGACGATCTGAATTTGTACAGGTTACGTTAAGGCTTACACTTTGATGATCTCTACAGAGGAAAAAATATTTGTTTCTCTGTGTATATTTGCTTTTCTCTTTCTTTGAGTTTCTTTTTTATTTAAGGTTTCTTTTTAATACTTTATTCTTAAGCACCGTGAACAGTCACAACAGGGCAAATTGAATGAAGCAACAGCATTGAATTGCTGTTGAACTGTTGAATTACTGTCCATCTTTCCTTTATTTCCCCCCATTTATTGAACACCTACTGTTCCATTTCTTGATGTTTCTTTTTCGGTTCCGTGTTACTTATCCCACTGCTTTGCTCACTCTTTGTGCTTCTGTGACAGAGATGGAAACAAATAAAGCTGCTTTTGAGATGAGAAGTCCAAACTTGCTCTTCTTGGGCATTTCTTTACCTGTTTCTTGCCAGCATGACAACTAAGTGGTCACAGCATGGCTGCCATTGTAGTGTGATGGCCATTTTGCTTTTGCAGGACATGGTTTCATACATTAAGCTCTCCAGAATTCGCAGAAACAGATGTCCTTTTACTTCAAGTCTTGTAGAATTTTGAACAACATTCAATTCACTTCCTAAACTGATGATGGCAACTGAGAACTTCTTTATGAGAGGCAATAAGGAATTAATCCCAATCAAATGCTTATTAAAAAAAAAAAGAGGAAATATAGAATCAGAGTTATTTTCTCAGTCTCTCTGAAAACTGCAGTTAGAAAAAGGGTAAAATATAATTTTAAGCAAAAAGATATTTCCAGTAACTGACAAGATTGCCTTTTATTCTGTTTTCAGGGTGGAGCAGAACATAATATTCCAGTGGTCATTTCTAAGATTTCCAAAGAACAAAGAGGTGAGTGTCAGACACTGTGTTTTGACATGATCCTTAAAGCAAGGTGCATTAAGTCTTGAGATTCTTCACGAAGTGTTAAACAAACATTATTGGTGTACCATTTCTCTCTCCATGTCATTATGATCTCTCTCTTCCTCAGAACTGTTCTCTCAAAAAGAGAACATAATTTATATTTGAAATGTTTTGTAAACAGTCTTCAACATGATTTTTAAAAGAAGTTCTTGTAAAACATTACTTTTAAAGAGAGAAATAAGAATTATTTAGAGAATGAATATATTTAACAAATTTAACAAAATATAATGATTTTGTGGCTTTTATTTCCAAATGTTTATTGCCAAGAATCTGTATCAGATCAAGTATTTAGCTATTAAAGCATGGTAACACAAGAAGAGAATGCATGTCTTTTTATACTGGTTAGTAGGGTGGTACTCAGACAGGTGTGGGTAATGGCAGAACATTGATAATAACTCTGTGTTATTTCAGCATTGCTGTGTAAGCCTTTGCAGCAACTCATACATAGCAAAACTGCATAAGGTCTTATTTTTAATACAAGCAGAGCTGGTGCTGGATCTCTGTGTTGTTTTTAATTGGCCATGGGTTTAAATTATTGGAATGATATAATACGTGCTACGAATATGGATAATGGTTAAACAGCTCATGATGTGCGTAATGATGATAGATGAAGGTTGTGAATAAGTACTAGTATGGTATATTTAATATCTCTGTTATGTTTGTGTATATTTGTGTACATTTGTGTAAGGTCAGAAATGTAAACTTGGAAGCGTTTCCCTCCATCTGTAATGCAATAATTCTAGGCTGCTTCTTCTGCACAATTAAATTGTGCCAGCATAAAAAAAATCTCATATTCACCCACACAGTCCAAGAGAGGTACAGGGAAATGAGCATACTGAGAACTGAAAGCCAACCTTGAAAGCAGATGTGAAAGTTGTATGTAGGGAGGCTATAGAGTAGCATGGAATCAGCCCCTAAGGAGGACAATAAAGTTAACCTTAAGAAGTTATACTTGTGACTCCATTCTTTTCAGTATACAAGTATGTAATACATAATAATGTGGCATATATTACCTACACTAGTTATTAAAATGCTATTAAACATTGCAGGAAAAATAAGAAAGATAGATTTAATTTTAATTGTGCACACAAAAGTATACTCTGTTTTCTTTTATTTTTGTAATTTTTTTCTGCAGTAACCGATGCATTATTTCTAACCGCAATACCTCGCTGAGATATATTCTCCATTACTGCTTTCAATAAAAATACTGATTTATAAAGACCTAGTTTTGAGGGACATGTCTTGTGTAGGAGGTTACTGTCTTGTGGTGTAGAAAGTGTCATGCCATGTGCCTGTACTAGGGTTCTTAGATACAGAAAATGCTGTTTGACCCGGAGCCTGTACTTCAAAGCTCTGCAGCCTTGGTTCTGCTCTACACCAAATTGACTCCAGCTCTTTCTTTGGACCTGTAACCAAGAACGTGACATTTGATGCAATTATTAAAACCAGTGATGCACATAAGGTGCTTAGGTTAGCACATTAGGTCATATATGAAGTGTTAGTACATGCAAGCTCAGTGTCTGAAGACAAACATTTAGATATGCATCTATTTAAGAAAAAAAGAAAGAAAAATCAGAATGTCTATCCCCCAATAGTTTAAGCATCCTTTGTTATATGTAGCTAATAACACCAGTCCTTGACAAACACAAACACACACTTGAGTATCATAATTTATGTCAATATTGATTCCAGTTTTACAACTCATTTAAATAAGTAAAGTTTTTGGATCAAGTCCAATTCTAGTCTCTTCTAGACAGTGTCTTCTGTGTTATTTTGGTATACTATAGATAAATAATCCCATATAATCCATTAACATTCCTTAGTGCTCATGTTAAACACTATTTATTTCTTTAGACACTTAAATAACCTGTGTTACATTTCTCGCTTATTTATACAGTATATTTACATTAGCTCTGTAACACAACACAATATTTAAAAATTGCATCTATAGAATTAGATTTTGTAAACTCCCTTGTGACTTATAGGGTATAGCTTTGTTTTAAAAATCAAATTCAGTTTGGTGATTTTGTGCAATATACTGATTGTCTAGCTCTTCAGCATATAAAGTCTTATCCAGCATAAATACTCCACTGAGTTTATCAAAGATGCAGGATCTGAAGTATCTTTGGTAAAAGCTTACAAGTTAAATTTGTTATTCATAAGTAGCTCTGGAGTTGCTATACTGCTTTTTCCTCAGAGTTTGCAAGAAATGATCCCTCACAGGCAAATAGGACCTAGTCCTGCAGTCATTTTCTATTAAGAAATGTATGCCGTAACTCATGATAATTGCCTGAAAGATGGTAGTGACTGATGGAAGATGTTTCATAGTCTTGTACTTGGGCTGGGTAGACATTGTAACACTGATATACCAGTATTTTGGGATAAAAAAAAAATCCAAGTAATTTATTTAAAAATTGTATGTTGGGTTTTTTATAGGGTTTTTGTTTAAATTTTTAAAAGATTATGTAAAAACATTAAATTAAATAGGAATACGTGTACATGAAATGTAGGATGTTTTGTATAAAGTAAGTGAAAAATATGCTTTCTGTTTTCAGCGGAACTTTCAGGTTTGCTCTTTATAGGAGATGCAATTCTACAGGTGAGTCAAATTGCAAGTGTTTTTGTTTATATTTTTCTAGAAAAGTGAAATGAAAACTATGCTTATGAAATGTAGAGTAAGTCTTCTCTTTATCTTTTCAATAACAGATTAATGGAATTAATGTGAGAAAATGCAGGCATGAGGAAGTGGTGAGCTTTTCTGTTTTTTGGTCTACTTATTGTATTTTGTAGTTATTGAGATGATAGTGTACGGTCATAGCTATGTGCTGGTATCAGTTATATTATTGCTATTCCTAAACCAATATGACTGTACCTTCTCCCATGGCAAGTAACTAAGATCCTAGTGCAATCTCTTCTTCATAAGATTGTTGTAATTGCTGTTCTCAGATAGGCTTTTCTATGTTAAAGGTGATTATTTTATTATGCAGATTTTAGCTGTACATATTCCAACATCTCTTCTTACTTATAGCTATCATATTTCAGGAGTGCTACACCTTTCTGGCTATGTGAGGTTATTTTAATTTCAAAAGCTGTAATTTTCACTATGTTGGAGATCTGTTGTTTGGTTGGCTTTAATCCTATTTAAAAAATAGGATTAAATAGACTAAAAACTATTAGTCTGCCTTTCGTTCTCTGGCTGTTGCTTATGAGGGTGCTCTCCTCCTTCAGTTAAGCTGTTATCAGTACGGGTTTAAAATAACAGTGTATTAAGGAGATTCCTTCTAGAGAAGCCATGTGTATTTGAGAGCTCTATAGCAGGCTGATTCCTTTGGTAAGTCAGCTTTGCTAAAACTATCATATACTTTTGTTATATTTGACTTTTTGACTCTTTTTAGGTACTTTCAGAAGTGGGAAACACTATATTTCAGAAAAGAATGCCAGAAATTAGAAGATTATCAAAGAATTTGTCTTTGAATCCTGTATAGCCCCATAGACTTTGTACTTGTATTTTCAAAGTAATGTAGTAATGTTATATTTGAAAGTTTACCTTTCTAAAACTTACTTTGTCAATTCAAAGACGCTCTATATTTCACACAGCATTCTGTTATACAACAATTATTGAACGCATGTCATTCAGATATAGAAAGCAGGAGTTAATAAAGACAAAGATCTGATGAATAAGTTGGTGCGGGCTGAACGATTAGATCACTGCACTGTTCCAGAGAGTGCTTTTGTGCACTGGTTCCATGTTGGAAATTTGTGCTGCAAATCACTCTTCATTCTGCTTCATCATACTGCCTTCCATATATACAGGCTAATAGTCATATTTATAGTACTTTTAAGCTTTGGTTGTGCAACAGTGATCAGATTTCAATCTTTTATAAGCTTACTGCAGTTGTTTGGTTTAATATGCATGGAGGGCTCTGCAGAGGGATCTGGACAGG
>NW_010562915.1:0-287 GCF_000687285.1 Phaethon lepturus
TAACTCAGGAAGAATTAAAACCAAGGTCAAGCTTAACAGCATGGCACTGTAAAGAGAAAGCCTGGCAGACTGTCAACAAAGCGGAGGAACACCTTTGGAAAATCTCTACATTCATTCTGGCTGGATATAGCAGGTCCTACTAAGGCCGATGTGGAGTTTGACTCCCGAGGATCTTCTCAGAGCACGTCAGATGACACAAAGGACAGACCACAAAGCCATTCTTAGCACAACCCTGCTCCGCAGCAGCACCTGAAGGGTACAGGAGCCAGGCAGGAAAGGCTTTCCCG
>NW_010562915.1:314-615 GCF_000687285.1 Phaethon lepturus
TGCCTTGCTGGCCTTGTCGGGCAGCTCCTCCCAGCGCTCATCCTCCTGGGCTGAGCACCCCGTATCACCCTGTCTGCCCTGAGCACCTGTGCACTCCCATAGGCAGTGCTGCCTCCCAAAATAGGTCCACCCTTTTCCACTTGGTGCACCCTTCTCACTGGTGTAGAAGGAGCAAATGCAGTACTTTGCAGACTCAATCATTCATTGGCAATGGTTGTATGTGGCAGAGATGCAGCTTCCACAGGTATTTTGCTCTGCGCGAGAGGAAACTGCCTCAGTGCACGCTGGCCAAAGGCTGACA
>NW_010562915.1:628-1697 GCF_000687285.1 Phaethon lepturus
TATGTCCGCCAGGGGGGGGTCGCGACCACCGACTCAGAGACCACCCACTCAAGAAACTCTCCGACTCAAAAGATTGAGGAAGCAAAATCTCAAGAAATTATAGTGAGCATGCGTGGTCATTTACATGTGAGGCGAGGAATATTTAACCATCATTGTATGGACACTTGATGAATATGTGTTAATCTTGCCTATAAATGTTTGATTTTTGAACTGATCGATGAACTCGATTTGGGAGGAGCTATCCCCCGTGTTCCCGGTGCCGTGAATGAAGAACGCCTGCCTTTTAACACGACAGTGGTGTTACGAGGTTTATTCCCCATTTCGGTGACAACCTGGCCTCGGCACGTGCCTGTGCCCAGAAACATGGAAACGGCGTCAGAGAGGGCTGCTCCCAGGCGAGTCGCCCAGCTCAGGGCTGAGGCGAGCTGGCCATGACGGCTGGAACAGGGCCTGTGAGGGGAGGGGCCTCCGCTGCACACGGCCCCATGGGAGGGAGAGGCTCTCTGCTGCATGCAGCCCCGGGAGGGGGAGGGGCGCTGTGCTGCACACGGCCCTGCCAGGGGGAGGGCCTTTCTGTTACACACCACCTCACAAGGGGGAGGGTCTCTCTGCTGCACACGGCCCCATGAGGGCGGCAGGAAGGGGCACTGTCAGTCTCCCTCCCCTCACGGCGCCCCGCCCTCCATAGGTGACATGCGGGGGTGGGGCGTGCCAGGGGGCGGTGCTTGGGGGAGGGGCAGCACCCCGGGGGCATGGCTGCAGTGGGGAGGCTGGGCTGTGAGGTCACAGAGCCCCGCTGTGCCACGCGTGATGTGCTGTGCCGTGCGCGGGCACCGCTTCAGCAGTGCCATCAGCGGTGACGACAGCAGCAGCACCAGTGGCAGCACCAGCGACCGCGGCATGGTGCAGGCGCGGGGGCCTGTGGCCCCCACCTGCCTGCTTATTCTCCTCCTCCTGGTGGCCCTGCGAGCCCGGCACGCCCGGGCTGCTCCGTGGCGAGCACGGGGATTAGGTAGGCAGGCAGGCAAGGGCCAGCACCAAGACGCTGGGGTGACAGTGCGGCTGGGGG
>NW_010562915.1:1815-2435 GCF_000687285.1 Phaethon lepturus
GCAGCCACTGCAGGGGCCTTTTCCAGGTGAACAGTGGGGCCGGGAGCAGTGCTGCGGGGTGAGAAACCGTCCCTAGAGCAGGCCTTGCACCAGCCTGCCCTGGGGCAGCCTTCCCCCGGCCTGCGCACTGGGGCCAGAGCTGCACGGCAGGCCCAGGCAATAGCCGGTGGGAGCGCTTCTCCCGCAGGCTGGTCACAGCTGTGCCTGGGGCTGCGGCTCTGCTGCTCCCTGGCCGGGTCCCAGCTTTCAGCCTCCAGGGCATCCATCCTTGGGAGATGTCCGCTCAGGAAAACCGGAGCACTCCTGTTCCAGCCACGCAGTGCTCTCCTCGGGCAAACCTGGGTCCCCAACACACAGCCCCAGCCCGCAGCCTGGGGGAAGAGACAGGGCAGCGCTGGTGCAGCCTCTCACTGGCCAGCAGGGTCTTTTCCCTGAGACGTGTGAATGATCTTTTTTTTTCCTCCAGCGCTTTCATGTGGGCTTCTTTTATGCACAGTAGAGTCGTCCCAACAAGAAATCCGAGAGGGGCCGTATGTTTGTCCATCTGGTCCTTGAGGGGTGTTGCACATGGCCTGGAAATAGCATTTGGAGAGCTTCCAAGTGCCAGCCAACCGACCACT
>NW_010562916.1:0-2704 GCF_000687285.1 Phaethon lepturus
TCCAACCTAGTTATTCTGTGATTCTGTGAAATCTGTAATGGTACTTCCATGTTGCACTCTCCTAAGCTTCCAGTGATCTGTAGCTTGGAAATTTCTGAATCAGAGATGTTGTCTTTGTACTTAATACTCCAAAATGGGATTTTACCACGCATAAGGTCTTGTGCTAATGAGTGTCACAGACTCTGTGTTATGAAAAGAAATACCTCCCCTTATTTGGATTCAGACACTTAATCATGTTACTGGCTATCTCCTGCTGCTTGTATTGCACAGCCAGCCCATAATCATTCCATATACAACATCTTACTACTTTTGATTTTGCAGAACTCTTGCTTATCTCCCCTTCACTAGACTTTTTTCCAGACGCTTTTCCCGTTCTGTTTATTCGTTCTTTCTTTGCTCCGTAATTCTGACACCCTGGCCCACCCTTCATGACACCTTCTTTCAGGTCTGCTATACATTTTGTGAATGGGAGACCAGAATGTTCAAGTACCTGAGAAGTTTACAAAGTGGTTTAATTCTATTGTCTGCTTTGTTCTGTATTCCTCTCTTAATAATTCCTAACATTTTATTTGCTTCTCTGGCTGCCACTGATGATTGATCTGACATTTTCATACAATTATGTTGTAACTTCAAATTTCCTTTATGGTGTGGTAGTAGGTGGTTTAGAGCCCATCATTGTGTATTTAAAGCTAGAATTGTTTTTTGCATGTGCACCATTTTTACGTTGCTTTGCAAAGAATTTTATAGCCCATTTGTGTGAGACTTTTGCAATTCTGCACACTCAACTTTTGGTTTTACTATCCCAAATGAGACTAATTGTATCACGAGAAGGTGTCACACAGTACACTGAAGAGCTCCTCTCAGAAATGGTATATATAGCCTGGGCGTGCTACCCATAACAGGTAGGTATAGTTAACATCAAGACTGGCCTTAGGCAGGGGGATTTCAGTAAGGCCACCTCTTAAACCACTTGAGGCCTGTCTTGCTTGACTCTGGAGAGCAAAGTTGAATGAATTTACAGCAAGATACCGATTCAGGGGCCATTAAATCCCAAATGGACACTCCTGTCATGAAAGAAAGTACCTTAGTACACTGCAGCTTAGTTTTTTTTGGGGGGGGGGGTTGAGAAACAAGGCCTTCCCTGTGATATTATTCCTCAGTTAGAGCATCTACATAGAATGAATTCATCATAAATTTCTGATGCCTGCTGTATACGTGGCTGTAGTATTTTAAAATGTACCATTTTGCTGGTGATCTGAGTGAGTTGTGAGGTGGTTCATACAGAAAAAATTATATCGGCACAATATTGTTCTGTTTGCTCAAACCACGAAGCAACAGAACTACCTACCAGAAATCCTGAGAAGAAAGAATGGTAGTAATTAAGCCTTATGGTTACCAAGGCAAGCCCTGACTGATCTGGGCCATTATGGGAGGAATGAGGATTCACCTTATTCGTTCTGTGGCTACGTAGTCCTCAGAGCATGACAGACTGAGACTTGGGTTTCTGGCAGTTTTAAACTGATAGAAAAGTCAGAAATCACTGACTCATCCTAGGACACACGTTTCCATCCCCTACTTTACCCGCCCGCAAGGTGAACCAGTTCAGCAGTCCGCACAGACTGGCAGAAACCTCTGAGCTCTCTGAACCAGCTCACTGCAGGGTCCAGACAAGTACTGTGCCAGCATGGGAGGGCAGAAGGCAGGATTTGCAGTAGAAGGAGACAAGGATGAGACTATAGTATCTGCAAACTATAGTGGCTGAAGTTGCTGTGCAACCTCACTCTGAAGCATAAAACATGATGTTTTATTTTGAACTTCCACCTAGCAACAAAGACTGTAGTTCCAAAGTTGGAAGGAAAGTTGCTCTGGGGTCGTCTGGTAATATGATAGAATTATGTCTGCAAAGCAAAGAGCAAATAAGGGGACAGAGCCATGAATATACTAGCAGAAGGGAAACCAACTCTTCAACATCTCATATGCTGAAAACCAGTAATTTTATCATAGAACTATATTAAAAGAATGGTGAGACAGCAGAATCGGTCATGCAGTACTTGGGAAGCACTGGAACTAATGACAGCCTTCCAAATTTAATCTGTGCTTCTCACGTGTACATGTAATTGATGTGGCTTTGTCAAGGTTATCCCCTATTTTCTGGAAATGACACCCACCCCTCTCCATGTACACCAAACATGAAATTCTGGTGACTTTTATTTTTTCAGCAACTCTTTTTGCAGCTACAATGTTATCTTGATCTAAATATATCTTTCTGACTATTTGAACATACCAAAGAAAATACAAAACTAGAGTATTCTGGTTTGTATAAAATAATTATCCTATAAACTTTTCATTAAATATATGCTTTAATTTTAAAGTTCAGCATTGTCCTTTTCTATACGTGCATTTGTGTTGCTGCAATATTCAGTATTGGACGCTACCCATTTCTCCTTAAAAACATATGGTTTAATGAGTTGGAATCTGAAACCCATGCTTTAAAGGTTTACAGTGCATAGGCTTCTCACCTCCTGACACTTAGGTTCAAATCATACTAACAGCGTGGACATTTTATGAAATTAATCAGATAGTAATTTTTTTACCAATAGTTTTTAAGAAATATATTTTCTCTTTACTCTAATTTGGTGTGATTATTTTTTTCATTGTCAGAAATTAAATGTATGGCTTTTTTTTTACGGTTTTTTTAAGAATA
>NW_010562916.1:2735-10820 GCF_000687285.1 Phaethon lepturus
TAATAGATCAATAATTGTTGGCTTAATCTTTTTTTTCCTGTGGAGATGTGGGAAGATCAATGTCTGTAGTGCCCTAGGTCATGATCAATACTTTTAATAAAACTTCCTTTTTTTTTCTTTTTCTTTTTCTTTTTTTTTTTTTTACCTTTGTACCTTTGTACAGTTTTGCTTTTATTAATGAGCTTTTCCTTTAGCTTCAGACCATTAATGGTTTTCAGATAATGTCATACTGCCCAAGGTCAAGGCCAGTGTGAACTTATAACTCTACTTATCAGTGATTAAATCTATTGGATGGGCTTAGGTGTGTTAGAAGACATAAGAGTTTGAAGCACTGCTTTCTAGAGGCTCAAAGTTAAAACAAAACAAGATCTCAACCTTTGGGGAGGATGACAAATTAAGGCTTTTTTTCCATTTCCTTCTTAAATAACGATTGTCTTATTTATGGATCTCATATTGACATTAACATAGCAAGTAACTACTGTGGCCTTCACTACTCTTCAAGATGTTAAATGCTCGATATTGAGTTTCATAATGGTATATTGCTCATTTTGCAAAACCAGTTTGAGATAATATAACGTATCTTGTTCATTGCTGCATTTCTGGACGGGAGGGTAGCAACTTGCAGAAGCATGGGTTATCAGCTGAAGTGCCTGCAGAGAATGTGATGTTATTGTCTCTGGGGCTCAGCCCAGTGTCTTTTGAAATCAATGGAATGATCTCATTAACTTCATTGGATATTGATTATGGTCATGGAGAACTTAAAACATTCATGAATATTAATGGGGTATACTGATCCATGTGTCTTTTTGTGGGTTGTACCTTGTATGCAGTCTCCGATTCAATTTTTGTAGTCTACCTAGATGTTATACAAAAAGCAAACTTTATGTATGCTGAAAGACTTGATAACATGTTTTATCTTAAGGTATCTTCTTTGTTGTCTGTAACAAATGAGGTGCACGAAGAACTGGACCCTTTGACCACTAGCACCTAAGCAGAATATCTTTTGTAGAAGATTTTTTTTTCCATTATTTTGGCAGTTTTAGCCTGTTTTTTATTAGGCAGCAGTTCCCTTCATAACAAATCATCACAGAGGAGTTTGAACAGCAGAATCGCTGCTCAGAAGGTGCCCTACAGACTCCGATAGCCTATCATCTTTAATTTAGAGATTTTATTTCCCATCTTGTGATTACAGTTGAATGAACATTGTAGAGAAGTTTAAATTGTAGCTATCCATGTCATGCTTTTGCCATAAATGATGGAACTTACGTTTTCAAGCCTCTAATCTTCACCTGCTCAAATAGTCACTACAAAATAGTTGCACAGAATGGAAGGAGAATAAAATGTGGGTACATACGGTCACCCTGGAGGAAAATTAACTGCAGGAACAGACCCTTTGATTAGAAGTTTCTCTGCTGTAGTATCCAGTGGCAGGCGATGGAAGTTGTGGGAAATAGGTGGCTAAATGGAAGACAAATCCTTAGCTCCAGGAGGGTCAGAGCAGAAATCCTGACTAGTGGAAAAAGTGGACAAAGGGGAGGTTTGAATGGGTCCTGCTCCACCTGACTTTGGGGGTTTAGGATTCATTTTGTGTAAGATGACAAAACATCTAGAGTTAATGTCGGGGGGGTGTTAATTGGAGTTCTCAAAACTGGTTACTTGTCTAAAAGTGGAATTGTGAGATTTTATGATTGGTTTGGATCAGTGATTTCAGTAGTAGGTTTTGGTTTAAGTGCCATATCTGAAAAGTAGGCTGTGCACATTAATCATATACCAATGACCTGACCTTGACACACCTGAGCATAATATAGAATATGAAGTGACAGTTTAGGTACAAACCTCAGGGTACCACACAAATAACATTTATGTAATTGATCCCATTTGAATGAAAGTAGGCACCGGCTTACTTTCACCATAGCTGTTTTCTTTGCTATGAACAGTAAAGTCCGTAAAGTAAGCAGAGCTGACTTAAAGTATATACAGATAGCACACTTGGTGAATACAGTAAACATGAACTTTTTTTTTATTGTTAGGTTTTGGCTATACCTACTGAATAATATACTACTAATATTTGTTTAAAAAGAATACACAGAGTTGTCCAAAACCAGACTTAAAAGTTTGGAAGGCTGCTTAAATTGATTTTGTTTGCTGTGGTCTGCAACCCTGTGCCCTCACCGCCCTCCTAATCCATCCTGATTCCTCTGCCTGCCCCAGTGATTAGCAGTCAAAACTAAATCAGAGAGGAGTCTATGGAACCAAATATTTATGTCCCTTGTAATCCGACACTGTGATATTGTACTGTGAACCTGAAAAGATGCCAGGCCATGCATTGTGGCTAATAGCAATTGATCACGAATGAAACTGCAGAACTCTACTCCAAATTGTTGGCTTTATAAATTTGATAATAAGTACATTTCCTGACAGAATATAAAAGTGCAATAAACTATGCATGCCCCCTCTTTCGTCCCCACCTGTCCAATTGCAGAATGCTGTTTGTACAGTATATTGTTGTTTTTGACAACTGAATAAGAATTTTTAGGGGCAGTTGGCTATCAAATGATGGGAAATTTAAAGGTTATGCAAATTGTGCCAGTACAGCCCAGCTTGTTTCAGACCTCTTTTCTGTATTATCATATCAATTGAGTCAGCTCATAGTAGACAAAGCAAGGTTATGGGAACCACCTAGAGCATCATGCACCATTAAACATCAATGCAGCATACATGAACATCTGCAACAACGATCTTATTAACAGAGGGTATAACGGAAGGCAATAAACAGCTTTCTTAGTCACTTAATTGTAAAAAATTTAATAACATAATACTTGCATTATTTATCAACAGCAAGTTGGTCAAAAATTATGCAATTGTGGTGGATTATATTACAATAACTATTGCACACTGTAAATTACTACAAAAATATGAAAATCCATTTGTGAGCAGTTAAACACTGTAATTAGTAAAGTGTTAAAAATGCAATTTTCTTTTAATCTCTGGTGCATCATGGAATATAGGTGTCTGCTTTTTGCACCCACATTTTTATATTTGGCTAAAACCAAATATAAAAAAAAAATAAAGAGTGTTTCTGGATTTCCAGCTTAACTAGAGAGCTTAAACATTTAAAAAATCAAGGCACGGTTGTTTTGTTGTGAAAAGTAGAATACAGAAACCATAAACAGGTCTTTGTGTGTGCAACCAAAACAGATGTTTGGAGGAACAAACTAAAGCATGTTAGATCTTCAAACTGGATATATATTGTGTGTTGGCTTCTGGTGTAGTCACTACTCTGGTCTAAAAGATGAGAGCATGTGAAGCTGTGATCTCAAATGGCTTAGGGAAATGAATATGGAAATTAAAATACGTTAGAAATTGAGAATACAGAGGAACGAGGTTTGGTTCTTCAAGGCCAAGCCAAACTGCTAGGGATAGGCTAGGGTTGAAGCACACCCTTCGCAGGAATCAGAGAAACTGGTGGGGAGTGACAGCCCTCCTCTCCTTGGAGGCTGGGGGCATCGGTGGATTCCCAGGGTTTGGTTAACAGCGAGCTGGAGGCCGACTCATAAAAGGCTAGAGCTACAGGAGGAGAGCACCACTCCTCCGATTTCAGCCTGAAAATGCAAAATGTACAGGCATTAAAGAATAAAATCAGAAAAAGGAAGTAAGGCTCAAAGGTTGAGTTTGACAAGTGCATTCAGCAGAAAGTCCTGCTCCAAATGTTAGTCAGCTCCCAAGCAGCTTTGTTCCTTGCTGGCACCCTCTGCTCCTGCTTCTGCTGTCGCCAAGGAGCACCTATCGGATCAGATTTGTATTTATATGAAAAAGAATGAAGCATTCTAAGTTTTTGTTAGCATAAAAATCCAAATTGTGCTAGAATCACTGGCTACAACCAGCCTCCGGGTCACCAGTAGACACCTCAGTCATTTCTGCAATCAGTAGGAATCAACAGGCAACAGGGGAGAACGGGGGGAAAGAGGGTGAATGAAAAGGCAGTAAGCAGCAAAGATGAGTAAAAGCTTGGTACAAGTATAAATTTGGCAAGTTGGGAGTTACAGAAGTTCATTTTGTTTCCATAAAAAAGGAAAGTTTTTCTTCAAAAATGTTAAATTGAAAGTTTTAATTTTTTTTTTAATCAGGGTTTACTTCCTATAGGAAAAGATAGCAGAAAAGTAGGCAGTATGGCTAAATGACTATTATGTGTTTTATACTGAACTGGTTCTAAAAGGAAAAAGTAACAAGCATTTTCCAATTTTTCTTCCACATTTTTAAGTTACAGTTCAAATGATCCACTGTGTAGGCTAACCAGTTTTTTTTCCTGCATATCTATCTGGTTTTTAAAGCAGTATCTGCTACTTGGCTTTCTTCATAACTTAATTACATCAGCAGTGACCACATTTTGTTTATACTTATCTGTTTACTTGCTTACAAACCTTGCTTTTCAGATTGGAAATTCTTCAGAGCAAGAAACTTTTTTTTTTTTCCTTCTAATACATATCTTGGTGGTCACCTTGATAATACGAGAATACAAATCAGATTTAAAAGATCACAAGTTGAACTTGGCTACATATGTCAACTACACTTCGATTAATTTTAAAATGTTTTATTGCTTCTAAAAAGAAGATTAATGTGTTCTGGTTTTTAGGTTTAAATAACTTAAAACTGAATGATTCAGCATTTAATACTACAGAAATAAAATTTTAAAGAAAAGTAACAGAGTGACAGGCGATAGTGGGAGTTCGACATGGTTCCGCAGAGATAGAGGCTGGAAATTTTTAATTTGTCTGCTAGGTTAGTTATTTTGGTTTTGTCAAGCAGCCTGTTTTTATAGCATTGGGTTTTACTTTAAATGACAGTGCATGCACTGTAAAGTTGTGTCACATTTACGAGTGCCTATATGCTACTGCCATGCTTTAAAGGGCTCGTTACACAAACATGCAATTCAAGAGCTCTTACTGGAAACTGTGTGTCAAAACTCCTGTTATAATAACTGCATCCAACTGAATTTAATTCACTATGTAGTCAATAATTGTATAATTCAGGGTTGCATAATTTACATTAAAATGTATGTGACATTATTTTAAAAGTATAAATTCAGGGTTGCATCATTTACATTAAGATACATGTGACATTATATAAAAATTATTTATTTGACTGTCCTGCTTGCAGCAATAGTTAGGTAATACTTTTAAACTGATTAAGTCATACTACAGAGATCATATTTGGGGGTATTTCATTATCTAAGAAATTATCTGCAACTAATGTGGGGGGGAAATAAACTCCTTCCTTTTGAGCCAAATTCTCTTTCTAGACTGGCACAATGCTTAAAGAATACAATAAAAACAGTGGAGTCTCTCTGTTTTTAACTGGTGTTTTAAGAGCAGAATATTTTCCCATTGAGGTTAGAATGAATTTCAGCCTCCACTGCAGTGACATTGTCTGGTAGATTTAAAACCTGCAAAAGCCTGAGAAAAGTTATTTCGCAAACATGTTTCATTCTTCAAAAATAAATAAGTAGTTTAGGGAGATCTTAACAGAATTTAATTTAATCTAACACAGAATTTACAAATACAGCATGAGAAGAAAAAGATGATTGTAAAAGTTCTAGAGCTGAGCTCTGAGTTAAAAGGATGAAAAATTAAAGTTTCTACATGTAATTTGAATATTTAAAGGCAATGCTGTAGAATTCCTATGGTATATCTAGCTCAGTAAAGTCCAACTAGTATCCAATTATTTAATATTTTTAAAGGAGGAAATATATATACACATTAACTTATTTTTAGTAATGTTTCTAGGGAAGGCTGTCTCTTTCATTCCGATGACTGATTTTATTTATGAAACTAAATATAAATTCTCCCAGAAGAAAAAGCTCCTTCAGAACTGCTCTGTAGTGACCTAATGCTCACTCCTTCTCTTTTCAGTCTTACTGATGCTCAAGTAAAATAGAAGTGCCTTGGGCCCATTTCTGCCTCCACTGACGACCCATGCTTCTCAGATTATCATGTAGCATAAACAAAGCTGTCATGTAACATGGCATTTATTTAAATGATGGGATTTCTGTGTTCACCACTCTGAAACTGAGGTACAGCTAAGAAAGCTTGCAAGTTTTGACAGGTGTGTTTGCCCCGCTAGGGCAATATGCTTAATGTATAAAAAAAGTGAGGCATAATACAGGTTTTGTCTTGCTCAAAATCAAATTATAATGTGTTTTTCTCTCTTTTTTTTTTTTTTTTTTTTTTAGCCAATGCGCTGATAAGCTTTTAGGTAGGAACTGCTTTGAGCTGATTATAGGTTGATATTTGTCAGAAAATTCTCCCATAGGACAGTGTTTTGATGGTCCCGCTATCCAGTGGTTTAAAATACGTCTGTAGGATACCATGAAATGGAGTACAAACATACATATGCTCCTGCTAGTGTGGGGGTCAGTGCAAACAGTAAGTGAAGTACAGAGTCTTCTTTCTGAGCTGAAAGATGCTTCATTTTTGCACAGTCCCCATAGCCAAGTTTCCAAAGGCTGAAGAGCATGTGTGAGCTAGAATGTATATGTCAGTCTAACTTGGATGTACATACATGATGTATTCTTTACTTTAGACATTGACGTTCCAACTGTCATCATTTGGATGTGGTTTCAATCCTTGAGCTAGGTACTTACAGATATAAATAGATTTGTTTGCATTTCCCATTCCCATATACAGCTCAAAAAACAGGTTTTTTGGGGGGTTGGCTTGGTTTTTCACATGTAAGGATCAAATAAGATGTAGTGGCCAAACCAATACATATAGAATTTACAGTGCAGGAAGAGAGATTTATATTTGTTAATATCCAAGGCCAGATCTGGTTTTGTGTCACCCTGTACTTTCAGTGGCGTGGCTGGGCTCACTGCGGTAGAGCATGCTCTTGATAAAGATCAGGATCATATAATTCATGTGTTTCGTTTATTGTAACCCATCTCTTCTGTCTTCAGGACTAGTTTTGATCTGAGCTCTTCTTAGTAATTCCAAGACAGTCATCATTGTGTTGTATCAGTGAAACATCTGCAGAAGCTTTTCTTAATTTTTGTGCCTATGACTTCACACCCTTTGTCTTTCCTGAGTCCTCAACCCCTTTCCTGGTCCAGACAGAGATCACAGGAAAAGGATTTAGCTCTGAACACTACCTTATGTCTTCAGCAGCCATGCCGAGTTAGAGGAGTGCATTTTCTGGCAGTTCAGTGGGCGCAGTTTCAGCTCCCTCTGAAATCTGTGCCTAGCGGGCGAATAGCAGTACTCTTGTGTGCTCGGAAAGGCTTTTTCAACAGTGTTCATTGCCATTTTAAACCTTAAACATTGTGACACATGCCAGAAAAATTCAGCAGCTTGTTCTTTAGGGCAGTTTTTCCATATATATATCCATAGATATATTTTTTAAATGTTATATTAGCACCAAACTGAAGCAAAACTAGTATTTTCTGTTGACCTCTTGCTTCCCCATCTTTTACACACACTCATAGTGTTTTGGTTACTTGTGTAAACAAAGAATTATTTAATATGAGAAGTAAAGTAGAGTTCAACTCGTGGCACTGGCAGTGATGATATAGAAAATACTGATGTTTAAGGGGCTCTCACACCTTCTATAAAGTAAGCAAAACACATTTGGGCCTATTGAAGCTACTCATGAGTCATTAGTTGATGCTGTTACATTTTTTACAATTGTAACTAGATACAGAGTTCTGAGTCTGATCTCATGCTGATATAAATCAAGACTTATTTCGAAGGAGTGGTTGAATTAGTAAGGGTGCAGGCAGAATCAGATGTAGGGTCAGAGGATATATGCTGGGTGCAAAAATACTGTTTGATTTTACATCATTGCTAATAGTTGATGTGTACGAGTGTATGAGTTCCTCTGGAGGAACCTTCTTTCCCATATTAACTCTAATCCTATGAATCACCCTTTACTGAGATGCTATGAATATGACTTCTGAATAAAAATACTCTTGACTAAATAATGGCACGATGTGTGTATCTGAGGAGAAGGGAAGACAAGTCTCATTGCACATCTTTGGGTTAACTTCACCTCTTACGAGAGAGGGAACATGGGGTGTGCACACTGTCATTTTCC
>NW_010562916.1:10851-15023 GCF_000687285.1 Phaethon lepturus
CATGAGTAGAGCCACAGAAGATTCAAAGTCTTTGACATCGTACTCCTTCTCTGTTTCTCCTGAAAATGAACTAGCTGCCTCTGAGGGACAGTACTTTGCATCCTGGCCGACACAGCTATATGGACTTACTTTTGCTTAGCAAGCTGCAAAGAGAATTTTAGCCTGATTGCACTACTTGGGTCTTATTATGGAAATACAATTAATACGAACATTAATTTATCATACCATAGACATATATATGCATTATAAATGACAACTACTCTGTAACTTGTTTGGGGTAACATTGTTTATTATAGCAATAAAGGCCTAACAACTTCTACATTACTAGTTATAAAGTTTTCTTGGCTACATGTTGAATTCATTAGAGTACAGCATTGTTTGTTGTGTATTATTAAAGTATTTGATTAGAAAGGTCCCAAACCATGTGGGTGACTTGCATCTCGCTTGTTATACCATTTAATTCCATTGACTTGCACAAATAAATTTCATATTTTTCTGACAAGCCCGACATTGCTACAGCACCAGGCACTAGATGAAGGAGAAGAGGAGATGCTGGCATGCGAAACCAGGCAACCTGAACATGCACGCAGAAAGTGCCGGGGGCCTAGAGCCTTCATCCAGTACAGCTCCCGGAGAGTCCCAGCCTGAAAATACAGGATCTCATTCTGTTTGCTTAGAAATGACAGGTTGAATCAGCACTGCCATGTTTGAAATGCATCATCAGTGGAAGTCTTAAGGGTTCCTAACTCGGAGTTCAGTGCGCAGAGCCCTGCCCCATGTTGCCTTATAACTTTGGACAGTGCTGTGCTGATATGGTGGGAGAACTGTGGTATCTATGTGATTTACGTTACCAACTGTGGTATCTTTGTGTGAAGTACAGCAACAGCAGCATTTTCTACTGTAGAAAAAACAGGAGAAAGTGTTGTTATACTAATGATTTTTAAAGATGTACTAAGGTGCAGAGACCTAGAGCCTGTAGACTTCTGGGTTTTACCTTCTGGAGAGAGGTAAGAGCTCAGAATCATCCTTACCGACACGAGCTTGTTCCAAATACTTTTCTCGTTACTTCTTACCTTATAGCTGCCCAGAGACATTTATAGGTTTTGAGTTCAGGTTTCTATGTTCTGTTAAGTTCTTCCTGTCTCTTTTTTTTTTCCCCCTCTTTCTTTCTTTTTATCTGTTTTTGGACCCTGATCTAAAGAAAATTAGAGAGGATGGAGGTGGGGAGGAGATGGGACAGAATTCTGTTTCACAGTTGTTCCTTTTTTTACAAGTTAAAGCTCACAAAAGAGACATGAATGTGTCTCCATCTTGTAAGCATCTGTACTACTACTACCAGTCCACGGATCAAAAGCTTATTTGAGGAAATAGCTAGACGTTTTTGTATATATTTTAGGGCTCCCCTCTTCCTTTTATTTTATTTTAATACAAAATTAAGGACACTCCAACATGTTGCCCATAAGAGTTCTGTTACAGGTAATTAAATGTAAGTTTACACATTTAATCCACTTTTAAGAGCAAGAGAGACTGGTAAATGACCCAGTTAAGGAAAGTACTCAGCCTAATTGGATGTAATGATTGCTTGCTGGTGTTTATTACTGTACTAAGAGTAGATGTGTAGTCTGTGATTCTAATTTGGTTTAAAGACAGACCTGTAGTATTTGCGGCTATCATCAGAGTTCGATTGTTTCAGTTAACATCGTGAAATAGGCTTGTGTTCATTTGGGAGCTTAAATGTATTCGAATGGAAGGAGCACTGTTTTTTCAGTTAATATTGCTCTCCAATTATTATCTCTCCTGACTGTTTTCCTACAAAAATATCTTAAGCTAGATATGGTACTGCATGGTTTTCCCTGAAGAAAATAAAGATAGATTTCACATCTTTCTGTACGTAATGCGACGAATTAACAATAACTAGATTTACCAATGAGCTGGTTCCTTCTGATTTATCTGTGAATATTATCTTCAGCATATGAAATCACCGCATTAATGTTTACGTTTTATTGTTTCTATATAATTCTAAAACGGTTAAGTTCCTCACCAATGTAAAATCATTGAGAGACCTGAGCCAAAGTCCCAACATTTTAAATTTAATTAATGCTTGTTACTAAAACCTCCCTAATAATAGACACCTTGTTGCAATTTACACTCACAATTCTGGACTTCCAGGAAATTACATCCAAGTTGTATCCCAGGGTGTTAACCATAGAAGATACTTGTTGCTTAAAAATAGAATGCTGGATTTTATGCTCAGAGGAGCAGCACTTCAAAAAAGCAGAACTTCAAAACATTTATGTAATTATTCTTTATTTCATAAGCTCTCAGAATGACAAATGAAATCAGAACTGACTTTGAAAAGCGAGGCCACTGATGACCTGTGCACTTAGCCAAGGTGTCTCTTGTGTTCACTATGATGGATTTGGGAGTTTTGTAACATCATAGATCACACACAAAAATGAAGTTAAAGCAACATTAAAGTCGCAAAAGCAAGGATATTCAGAATGGAGACTTCTGCTTCATCTTAATTCACCCTGTTGTGCCCAGTTGTTACAAAACACAGATCAGTAAGAGATGTTAGCTGGTTTTATGCTATTACACAGACATAGCAAGGTAATTTAATGGCAGCTTTAATTCTAACTGTCTTCATTTATTGTGAAGGGGAAAAAAAAAAACAAAACACCTTGCTATTATTTTGTTGTATCTTTCAGTATAAACTATTATTAACTATAGTTTAGTAGACTCTATGATGATAGTAGAAGTTCTCCTAAGGTTAAATAAAGATAATTTGCCTAGTGGATATGTGCAGATGGTAATATGTCTATAAAGGAGTATGTGTTCCAAAGCCATGCTGGCTCCTTCTAAAGCTCCAATACTTCAAACTATGAGATTATTGCTCCTCTTGAAAATACATGAAGTTTTAGAGACAGAATGTATGGCCTAGGTAGAGATGGAAAACTATAATCAGAAAAAAAAATTGTTCTCGTAGCAGATGGATTCCCTGATGTGTTTGGGGCTTTAAACTAATTACGTTTACTTAGAATTACATCTACTGCAGAAAGAATAGAATAAGAGTTCACAGTGCAATACTTGCCTGCAAGTACTAGATGGAGCTGAGGGAAGAACTCAGGACAGAGGAGGAAAAGAAAGGAGAAAAATGATGGTGAGAACTTTAATTTGTGTTAGTTTGCTTGAATAGAGTCTTATTTGATGCCAAGTCCCATTTACAGTATTTGAAATGTAATGTCTGTGCATTATTCACTCTGTGTGCCCAAACACATACATTTGTATGCATATGCAAGTGTCTACTGTGTATTTAACGTAGCACATCTGTGTGTGCCTATGCACACTTGGGAAGGAAGCAGGTTTATTACAATGTGTCTTCAACAGAGTTATCACTTTGTTCATTGTTTTAGTATTATCTAGAGCAAATCATATATATCTTCTTATGAAATGGATGAATACACTCTGCTCGTCTGGCAGAGCTTAATGTAAGACCTCTCTTTCTTGATTTCCAATTCAAATGAATCCTGTTAAAATTACTAAAAAACATTGCTCTTGAAGACTATCTTTGGAGCACAACACAGCATTGAAGTACATTTCTAAATAGCTTTCTTAACAGGATAGAGAGTCGGATGCACTGAGAACCGACTGAAACCTGTTCTTTAATTGGAATATTTATCTTATGTTTTTCATTACCCTTTTTCCTTTGCCTCTCATGGATGGTTGTTGCTAATGCTCCGCTCCCCTCCCCTCCTGGTGGGCCAGCCAACAGTTCCCTCTGGAGGCAGCATCATTATATCTGCCTGGTTCACTTAGTAGCAGATGGTGAAGAGCAGTAGAGCTGATACACTGCATTTCACAGAAACCGGGATCCTTCTGGTACCTCTGCAGCATACACAGACTTGCCTGATTTGAGACTGCAAATTCTTTATATGCCTCTCAAACTAGGTTTCCTTGTTTGCTACTGTCAATGTCAGTGTAAGAGTCATTTTTGTGATCTGCTGCGTTGCTGGACAGTGAAGAAACCACTCATCTCCAGCTTTCAGCTACTGAAGGATCCATTTCCCATTTTATTGCTATTTTTACCAAAAACTAAAAGAAAACAGCTCTGATGGTTTTCATTTTCACTGGTTGACAGGCTTTTCTTCCCCCTCCCCTTTTTTTAATTCCTG
>NW_010562916.1:15054-58592 GCF_000687285.1 Phaethon lepturus
TGTTTGCTCTGAGACAGTTTAATGCATACTGACTACCAGAGGCAGAACTTCCATTGGCTCTGTTACAGGGGTAATTTACACTTTAACAAGGTATTGTGACAAGGTGGTAATTATATTTTTATCACGTCATTATGACATTACCACCTGGAAAGCCATAGTTGATTAATTAGTGGCATATATTAAATTTATAACCCCAGAACTCTGAAGTTATCATACCTAAGTGGTGTAATTATGTTGAACTGTGGTGTGGCAGTGAATTGGAGGTGAAGGTGCCGAGTATCCACCTATTGCAATAGGTTTAACGAGTGCCAGTAGAGGGCAGGGAGCTGCAGAGAAGGAAATTTCTTTTTTAAAAAGAAATACTAAGGAAGAGGGTGAAGTCATTGAAATCTTGAAACCAAATCTAGTCGGATAGCAAGTTGCAAGGCTTCTTACATATATGTGTTCTTTAAAAAGATGTTGTTTGAGAACACTTTGATTTACACTAGCTCCTGCTTTCTATTTCACAGCTTTATTTTAGTTAGTTCATGTGCATTTTGGTTTTTACAATGCAGCAATTTCTGTTGAACTTTTGGAAGCTTGGACTGGCCATTCTGGAGGCTACATCACCTCTCTGCAACTAGTAGGAAGCACTGTTTTTGGCAGGATGGATTTTTCTTAGTCTTGTTCATATGCCCAGGTGTTTTATGTTGTTCCTCATGATACACTTTTTTCTCTTGCCCTCATTATTAGGAGATAAAGAAAAGAAGTTAAGGGGGAAGTAATTAATGAAAATGTCCCCAACAAGTAGCTTGGTCAAATGTGTCCCTGTATCTATAGGCAGCAAATGCAGACAGAATTATAACCCAAATCTATTTTTATCCAAAGTATCGTGTTAAAGGTCAGAGCTCCAGTTTTGAATTGTTTTGATTTTTATTGTTTGTTGTGCTTTTCAAAGTCATACTTGCAAGTAACTCATGTTTCATTCTCCCTTTCCTCTATAGAAAATGAAGTGACTACTTTCCCTGTGTTGGTGAGTGATCAGAGTGAAATTGTGGATACCAATGGAGCTGGAGATGCATTTGTTGGAGGTATTTCTTACTTCTTTCTCTTGTTTGGAGATTATGCTATTATTCTCTCTGTATAAAATCTACCATTTTTTCATTCAACTGTCCTTCAGAATAAGCTTCATTCTTTTAGAACTTTCCTCTGCATCCTGAAGTTATATGATTTAATTAAGTTCTGATTTTCAAAAGGAAAGTGTATTCTATTACTTTAAAAATAATATGCCATCGTGCTGTACTCTGGTCGTTTTCATGAGATTAATTGTATCTGTCAGACTGTTGCGTAAACAAGCTGCATCAAGTACTATATGGTGTACAGAAATCCCTCCTGGCTTAAATGTTGACACATTGTTGTTCTTTAAAACAGGTTGTAGTGAATATTAAACAGTATGTTAATAAGTGAGCATAATGTCTTCTGATCATGTCAATTTTGGAAGAACATCTGCTTCCAATACAATTATTTGGCCATCAGAAAAGAACACAAAGGGTTAATTTGTTAAAACAAACCCAGAAAATATCTGGCATTGCTTAATATCCATTTGAAAACTTACTATTTTTTTTGGCACAAGCTCTAAGGAAAAAAGAGGATGTTATGTCTATGCCTGTTTTAAAAAATGATTCAATATAAGCCAAAATCCAATCTAATCCAAAAGTTCTGTCATTCATTGTAACCTTCATACATGTAGTTCTGTGATGCACTATTGCATCCTGAAGGCTCTAATATCCAGTACATAGTAGCTGTAAGGAGCTCCATTAGTCACTAATTTACTGGAAACATTACCAAAGAGACTTTATAAATAGAACTGCAGGGCTCAGTCTTGTAGCTATGAGGGGGATAACAAACAGTGTGTTACCAAATTAAAGCTTCAGAATTGTGTCCTGCTTCAACAAAGTGTTCAACATAGGCTTAATCTTAAGCATGTGAGCAAGTCCATCCTTACTTAATACATCACTTAAGCATATACTGAAAATTTATCATTGGTTTAAATCTGACTAAAAATAGGAATGTTATTACTAATTGCTTTGATGCTTTTGTGCATCAGAAAGGACAGAAATAGAGGGAAACACGTTAGGTCATATTATTCATACACCTTTTAGTGCATGCTTGTCACTCTCTATTGTTCCTAAGTCACAAACAAGACTAAATTTGAACCGGTAAGTAACAGTGTACTATAACATAAATAAGATCTTACTCAAGTGCTTGTCCTCATATACATGTGCTCTGTGTGTCTGCCGTGCCAGTAAGCTGCTGTTCTTGTTGGGGAAAAAAAAGAGAAAAGGTCTTGCCTATTTTGTTTTTAGATCCTGAAAATAAAATAATACTGGGTAGGGCTCAGGTGGGCAATATGGTAGACCCCAACCAAGCTTTGCTCAGGTTGTATTTATTCTCAGTTCTTCAGATTTTAGGCATTTTGAAACGAGGGTGCTTTGTTCTTTTTAATAATCCTACTTTTGTTCTTTCCTAGTTTAGCTGCAGGAAAACTGTTGCAACTAAATAATTAGGCTTTAAGAACCGTCTGGTCTCTCATAACCCTTCCTCTTTAAATTCTATCCCTTTCCCTGGTACTGCCATAGCTGCTCTTTTTCTGTAGAAGGGTAAAAGGCTGACTTTAGTAATTATTCAGAACATCCTGAATGGACAGGCTGATATAAACCACATCAGACTCTATTCCAAGCTGCTACCTTCCACCAGCAGTGTAAGGAGTTCAGGCACATCCTGTCAGGACGGTCTTGCATTGGTTGTGAGATTTCTTTCTCCAAGGGGAAAAAGCTGAACTCTGTTGGGAAAAATAGGTATTCTAAAAGATAAACTCCCTTTTGTCGTTCTAGGTCTGTTGAGATAATGTGTCTGGATACAGCAAGCTTCAGTGTCTTTGGGGTAATCTTAAGAAAAGTTCGATGTACCGTCAGTTCCCCCCCAGATTGCACTGAGGCATCAGATGCTTTGGTATGAACCACAAGTGCAATGCAGTCCAGTAGTAGCATGGCATTGCACGGTTCTCCCTCGACACCGGGCAGGGAAAGGACCGCAGCTGTTTTTCTGTCTGTAATAGAAGTTGGCTCAACAGTTGCAAATCTGTCTGAAATCTCATTATGATTAGACACTTACCTGAGTATAGGTATGTGAGCTGAGGTTCTTGTTGCACCGTATTTCTCTCTGCTATGACTCACAAAGCAACATGAGCTTTAGAATATCCATGGTTCTTCCATTAGCATCTGAGATATCTTAGTTCTCCTCTGTCACTCCATAAATAATAAATTGGTCATTTATTCTCCTCAGAGAACAGATTTTTCTGAGTTTAGTCCAGATGGGAGATTTGGGAGTCATAACAGTCTAGATACACAGCTGATTCTAGTCTTATATGCTGTGGTCTCCTTCATGGAGTCATTTCATTTTCCTTCCCATATGTAGGAAATAGGATACTGAAGTGGATAGGCTTTGATTTGGTCTGTGTTTCATTTGGGGGAAATGTCTGTATTTTATCTATATCACACTTTTCATGTGTTTTCAAAGTATGTATTTGCAACAGGAAAAGTTCTTTATTGTCTCCTTACCAGAAAGCCCTACACAGCAATGTTGGTAATACTACTCAACATATGTATCTTCTGTTGATTCTAGCATCGAGCCAGATGCAGTGTTACTGTCCTGACAGAACTTTTATAATGGGAAGGTTATATTCTCTTCAGTGTTTTTTCTAGCTTCTTTCTTTGGTTGAGGTTTTTATCAAGTTGTTCCTACCTAGGCAACAGTACATATAGTATTTTTATTTTAGTGTCCTTGTAGTAAAATGTTTCAGAATTCGTCCCTTAACTTAAAAATGCACTCAGTGTTATAATATACTCTCCTGGAAATGTAGTTCCTTTATTCAAACAGCAGAGAACAAGAGTCCCATGGCAAAGCTTCCCATACTTCTCTGGGACTGGCATATTAACATGACTGAACAGTGGTTTTGTTGGAGCAAATGTCTTGGCTGAGAGGGGAATGTGGGATATAATAAGAACTAACCCCATCAAGCAGGATTTATTTTACATTAGGAGGTCGGGTTTGTTAGACTTTATCATATTTTGAAAAGTCTTTCACAGAGGCACTCTCTTCCAGAGGTATAACTCACACATTGTAAGGAAATTCCTTCTCCATAATTATGCCAACTTGGCAGATCACTCTTCTTGTGTTTCTCCATGTGAAAGTGGAAAATAAGAAATCTGTTGGGTTTTTTTTTCTAGAACTCGTCTGACTACTGAGGGTCTTGAAACCTTAAAGTCATGAAACAGTTCAAAGACACAAAGTTTCTGGGCGCTTGTAACTTTGTGAGTTGATTCATGAGTTCAGCCTTTCTGAACATGAAGCCGCTGGCCTCCAAGGAGAACTAGCTCACTCCAACAGCTAGCAACAAGAAATAAACTACATTCTTCAGCTGAAATGTGTTTTTATTAAGTTGGTACCAGGAATATCTCTGAATTTCTTGCCTCTTACTGCAGGCATTGAGTCATCTGCCATTCAGGCTGGTGCAATATATGAATGAGAAACTGGGTTTTAAAATTGCTGCAGGTATCTTTATGCTAAAAACACTTCTCTAAACAATACTAACGGAGTCGCACCTTTATTGCTTTCCAGCAACACTGCTACCTTTTAGAAGTTTAAGCAATAATGATTTACTTTGTAGCATCTCAACACCTCTTGTGGATTTCAGGGGTACCACAGATTTTTGGTTATAAATCCCTGAAATACCCGTAAATTAAAGTTGCAATTCCACCTCCGGGTTCTGATGACATTGACAAATCACTTGAGCTTTGCTGACATGTTGCTTATGTCACAAGAGTCCTCTTAATGGAATTACAGCCTTCGTTTGTAGAGTTTGGGGAACATTCTATTACTCGTTAAATTAATATTTATTTATTACTCATCAGCCCCAGTTTGAACCTTTGCAATCATGATAATCAAAGCATATTTAATGGCAATAAACAGATTGAAATATGGACGGTTTTACCATCTTATGCTTTCCTTTATGCCATCCTGCTCTCTTTAGCCAGGGTAGGTCTGCCTTCTGTTTAGATTCCCCTTTGTCATCGCCACCGTAGCTAATGAAAACAAGAAGCATCTTTTCTGATGGCTACTGCCATTGTTCCCTGCAAAACCTCGCTCCTAGAATCTGTCTGCTTGGTGGAACTGGGTAGAGAGTTCATAATAAATGAATAGGAGAAGGTGTAAAATCAATGTTTCTTCAGGTTCTGTCAACATAAATATATTGACTTAGTAATCTACTATGATTTAGTCATATTCCATATTGATGGGAAAGTTCCCATCAATAATACATATCATTTAGTCATATAGTCATTAGTCAAATTCCAGCATGAAGAGTACTGGAGTATGAAATGTGACCACAAATCATTTTAAAGTAGCATGATGAAGCAGTGACAGAATGATCACATCAAGTGTATATTACTTATCACCATGCTATAAAGATGTTATACCATTCTCAAGGAAAAGAAATCCCGAGATAGAAGGAGCTCTTCATTAAGCATTGTACGGCACCAGATACAAGCTGATAGCAATTTGCCTCTGTTGGTATCGAAGCTGAGGTCAACGGCTCAAACCACCTGCCAATTTAAAAATCCCATTGGCAGCTTTCATGCACTGAGGAATCTCTTAAAGCTGCTAGCTATAGTTTGAAAGCTACATTCAAAATTTTTTTGGTGCACACGCTTACAGAATAAGCAGTTCTCTCTCTTTCCTTTGTGAAACCTAGTGTGAATCTTATGAGATGGCCCACGACTGTCTCAGCTATCGGAGAACTTCTCTGATAGAAGACAGAGACAGCAACAAAAGAGGAATTGTTGCCTTTTATGCTTGTCCTTGTGTGACTGTGCCTCGTGGCATCTTATCTTTTCTTTAGAGACCACAGGGTTTAGCGGAGATACTTCCCTGCTTTTGTTTCTGTTTCTGTTGCCAAACTGGCTCAATAAAGCCATTCCCTCATTGTTAATATCGAGGTTAATTCTAAACATTTTTTTTCCATCTTAATCTAAATGCCTCCACAAATTAGATAAAGACCTTGGACTCCTAAGAGTTTGCCTAAAGGTCATCACATTGTTCAAATTTTAGCCTGCTTTCACAAGGTAATTGCAAATTATTTTCTATACAGTGACATCCAGGTTTGATTGCAGAGCCAAGTAATATTTGGTATACTTCTACATTACTGAAATGTTAAAATATTATCCTTAATGTGAAACATTCTTTGAATATATTATACATATACATATATGTATGTTTATAAAAACATAGCACAAGAAATATAAATATAGGTTTGCAAAGAACCCATAGCGCACAGAATAATTGCTCATCGTTACTCCTCTACAACTAAAAGTTTGATTTAGACACTTTTTCTAAAAAACATCTGGTTCTGTTTTCAAAACATACTAATATAACTTTGGAATACCTTGACTGAAGCCAGTGGATTTAAACAAGTAAACTATTGATAAAAAAGGAAACAGAATTGAATCCAGTATAGTAACTCTTATGCTGCTGTTCTGCAGAACCCATCGTTTATGGAAGGAATCCAAGAATCTTTAAAATAAAAAAACCATCCAAGTGGGATTTACCATGATCTGAGTTGGCCTTGCTTTAAGCCAGGGCCTACAGCAAGTGACCTCCAGATGTCCCTTCCAACCTAAATTGTGCTGTGGTCCTACGGGTTCTAATCCTATAGGAATTAGGTTCCCAGGTGCCATTTCCTGCTCCTCTGAAAATCCAGCCTCAGTCATCTTCAGATGGCAATGTTGGTGGCTAAAGAGTAGATGCTGACTGAATTAAAAAATGAAGCTTATACAACGGGAATTACATCTGCTCACAGAAAATCTGATAGAGGGCAAAGAGGGACTGTATTCGTGACTTTGTCTAATAAGTCCCTTGTTTATTTCAAGTGACGGAATTGTGTGGATGGAGGCATGGGCATTATGGATAGTTGCTATACGGCTATACCAACCGGGATTGCTAAACATGCCAAAAAGATAATGCCTTCAGCAGAGACAGGTGATTTGAATGGTTTGTCAGAATACTAAATTATGGGTGAACTTGTGACTGTATTAAAAAGGAAGTTCCTTAATGGGTAGGGCTCTTTAAGATGGTGGAAGAATCTATTTCGACTAAAAACATTGCACAGAAATTAAATATTCCTCTTATTTGTTGTATTTTCATCTCTGTATGAATCTCTGCTGTAAGAGCTGCGCTCCCTCCAGTACTTGCCACCCCTAAAACATTCTAGATTTGTTGAAACAGGAGTTCAAGGAACTAGGAACGGTTCTTTACTAACAGCAGGAGTGTGATATCAGAAGCTACTTAATCCACTTACAGTGGTCTTTAATTTGTGTAAGGGTTTTATACTTGTTTAAGATACCTTGGGAAGTTGTCATCATTTTTTAATCACATTTGATAGAGAGAAATACAGTGGATAAAATATCACTGCTGTGAAGTACTGCCTTCCGATAACACCAGACTTCTGAGACGCAATTTTATTTGCCAGCTGGGAGTGAGGGGTATTTTTTTGGTGACATCGATTAAATAGTGTGTGCGTGTAACTTGTTATGGCTGATTTCTGCTATAAAATTTATCTCCACGAGCGAAGAGACAAGGGGATACTACTTTCAATTGTTCTGTCTTTTCTTTGAAGATAAATGTTATAACAGAAATCAGCACTAAAAATCAGCACTCTCTTAGTCTTCATTTATACAACATGGGTGGCTAATTGCCTCTGAGCAGTCCTGTTGTTACTGAGATCATGGCTGATGAGATATGAAGCTTTGAAATAAAAACACCTTCTTAATATCACCAGCATTTTGACTGACAGCCCATTTTGCCCACCCTTAATCCTCCTGTTTTATAAAGAGCATGCATGAGTATCATAGCTGAGCGGCAGGTAGGGCATCAACCTCTGCTCGCTAGGGGATAACTTCATGACTTACCGCCCGTGTGTTCTGATGCCATTCGTAACTCTCAGATAAGCATCACATCTAAACCTGGGCTATTAGATGGACACGTTATCTCTGTAACTGACCTTCTACAAACTAGAAAATTACCAGATTATATGTTCCTAGTTGATTTTTCTCAGTCTCAGCTAGAGGCACATCATTATTCTGATCAATAGTGTAGCCAGTCGCTAGTAATTTCAACATTAGTTGAATGTGGAACAATTTAGATGTTTGCCACAGTTTGAATTGCAGCTACTTCAAAACATAAAAATAGATATCACTCAGGAAAAACATGGACTATTCCTATTTTCTTTTTAATTTCCTACTTTATTTTTTACCAATTTCCATTCAAATGTATTTCTTTGGAAGTAAGAAGCAAGACTCTTCTGTCCTGGCATTATTCATAAAACTGGTAGAAACTATTGTCCAAGTATAATTTAATTGTGATCCAGTCTGGTTTAATTGTTTTGTTTCAGTTGCTGCTATTCTCTTGGTTTCTAACTGTTCATCTTAATTTTATTACATATGTATTTTTTATCAACATATAGTAACTTAAATATGGTATTTCGCATTTTCACCTACACAATTTAAAGGCAATCCAGAAAAATACTTAGTAGAATTAACGTAAGGCAAAACACTAGTATATTTGCTGTCATTTTTAAAATAACATGTAGAAGTGAGAGATCCATTTAAAAGGCCCAGTGTATGGAATTAAAAACCCTCAGAAGTTTTTCATTAGACTGAAGCAGGACCTGATCCTTCTAGCTGCTGTCTCTTTTTCTGTCAGTGACACCGTCAGTGTTAAGGGAGCCTCACTACACAGCAAGAGGATTAATATTTTGCAAAATTGAGTCTTTAAAGGCCTAATTTAACCTCACCATAAATTCGGTGACATTCTGGAGAGGCTTTGTGAGAAATAAATGTCAAACAGGTTGTGTACATTTTAAAAAACAAACCTACTGTGTTAAAAATAGATTTTCAAAACCAATTATAAAGTTCAATTTTTGCTGTAATAGCTATGGGACAATTACAAATTGACTTAACGCCTCAAAGCAAATCATCACCGTTTAAAATACTTTGTCATGCTTACTATCACTATCCTCATAACATTTCATTTTATGTTAATGTGTCGTGTGTTAGAAAATCATGTAATGATAAAGAAAATGTTCATGTGGAAGGTTAGAAATTACTTTAATGAGTTATTATTACCTTGCTCGCAGACTGCTGGTAATATTTTTGTGTTATTTTAATGTATTCTGAGTAGAGACAGAGGCACTAGTCAGATTGGATCATCAAGGACATTCCCCTGGGAATCAGGACAGGATATAGTCCCCTAAGAAACGATGTGTCAGATTAGGCTGATGCTATGTTCGCAGGAGATACAACACCACCCAATGAAATATAAAAATACACTGAAATATGTTATCTATTTCACGTCTAATACGACTTGGCGTGGTGCTATGGAGATTGACATAATGACCATGAAGGTACTGCTCAGGCTGTGGTGTTAGCTAGCAGGATCCTCACTCACTTGCCTCTATTATATAATAGGATTGTAACATCGCCCAGAATTTGTTCACTGCCCCCACACTGAAATGGGCTCGTACTTGAAGTGGGAAGATGGCAAGGTTGCGATAAAAAAGAAATAAAAGAAAAAACATGGTCCCAGTTGAAAGCAGCGGTAGTAGCCGTGCTTGTGGGTTGGTTTGACACTGACCTCCAACTCTGCTTAAAGGGACATTACTGTTGCTGGTGATCAGTACATGATTAGTATCAATCCAGGACTGTAGGAGGTATTTAAAGAGGCGACAGATATTAAATACCACTGTATTAAAACAGGAGCATTATGCATATAATGCTAGGGTGAGCTATTTCAGCCCACAAAAGCAAAGAAATTCATAGGCTGTCTAGCTACTGTATTCCCACTGCATTGGGTTTTGCTTTTGATTCCCTCTGCATTCTGCTGGCTCGGTTGTGTGGAAGTATAGCTGCAAATAAGACCTTACTGAGAGATGGTCGCGCTGCAAACACAACTTGAAACCTTCTGTGCATCTGAATCTCAACTATGAAGTTGCATTCACATAGCCTTTTTTGTACCTGAATATATGTTAAAAAAGGAATAGAGGATAGTACATAGTACTGCATTTTATTGTGCTTAGAACTTAATTATTTCTGCATTAAATCAGTGAAATTCTCTTCCTCTTATCCCAAGCAGTAGGTGTAGTCATCTGCACCATTTAATGTCAATACAACAGATCTGTTTTGAGGCTCAGAAAATTTCCTCGGGTACCAATTAAAGAAAGCTTATTTCATTCTGCTGTCTCAAAAATGGCTAAGGAGAATTTTGGCTTCTGAAGAACACTTCTAGGAAACTTTCTAGGAAATGTTTTTAGGAAAAACAAAGGGAAATTATCAGCCTGGACAGTAGTTTTTTCAGATAGTTAGAGAAGATGCTTCCAATGAAAATACCTGTATTTGGTTTGGCATATACAGTGCCTTGAATATTCCTTGTAAGCTTGGAGGTTTGTTTTTTTTTTAATCAAATGATTTCAACTGATCCTGGCTGTTGGAGGCTAGCCCAAAGCCACCAGATTCTGATCCAAAAGGGAATTTTCCGAAATTCATCATGTGGACTTAGAAATGAAAAATAGGACCAAATTATCAGAAGTTGTAACTTAGTTACCAGTTTCAGTCCATTACATCTTTGTTGGAGCATACTGTAGACTGAAATGATTATTTTCTTGGACAATAAGATGCGCTGGGGAGTTTAATAGAGGTCATACGCAACCGGTTATAAATAGAGTCCACTGAGGATGATTAATGTGGAGGCTGTCACAGTAGAAAACACTTAAGCCTCTCCTCCAGCTTTGAGCTGTTCCCCCTCAAAGAGCTGACAGTACTCAGTCAAGGGATAGGCCAGTGATAGGAAAGTTCCCATCAATCTCAGTAGGCTTCAAATCAGGATCTAAGTTTTCTCCATCCGTTGCGCAGCCTTCAGGACCAAACCACTATAGAGTTACAACCACCTCTCCTACTTGCATAAAGGCATCAAAGAAACAAGACTGATAATTTTCCTTAGATAGAGTCTCTGATGGGCCCAAGCATCCATACAGGCCTTGGGAAGTATGATGACACCTTGTTCTACAAGCTGCAGTGAGCTGGCCCGGTATATCCAAACGGGGGTAATCATATATGCAGTGCAATAAAATTATTCAGCCTTGAGTAACTGTATCCTAATGGAATAACAGGGATGTAGTGGAGTTTTTGGGTTTTTTTTTTTTATTGTCACATTTTTGCAGGAATCTTTCATTAACATTTTCCACATGCAATGGTTTAAAGCATTAGAGTCTGAACTCTTTTTTGCTTTGTGTATTCAACACCTCCTCTCCATTCCAGGAAAAGGCTGCTAAACTGAAAACACTCCTTTCACTTACTCATAGTTGTCTAGTAAATGCAAAGTTGTATTATTAGCGCAGAGAGAGAGAGTGTCATAAATGACTATATAACCTTAGGCTAAGGAAGACGTACACCCATCTGAGTGATCCTTACAGAAATTCAATACATTCAAAATGTGTCTGTAAATACAAAGAAAACAAGAGGAATTAGGGACAGCAATACCAATACTAACTGCTTTTCTTTAAAACATGCTTGGATTAGTATTCATGCTGGTGATCAGAAAATAAGAAGTTTGTGTAATAGGCTTGTACATAGACAGTGAAATGCATTTAGCTCATGACCATTTTATAAATAAAGTAAATATAGACTTCCAAAACATTTTATTCATGATCTCATGGTTTTGTCATTCTCTGGAAGTAAAAATATTGACATTTACCAGGCTGTTTGTTCCAGCTTTCTGATCTCCTGCAGTTTATTTTTATAACAACCTTATCGATGAGCCTCTTACTCAGCTCTCTAGGTTTAACTGAGTTGAGTCGATTTGTTACCACAGCTTCAAGTAGCTGTTACAGAACAAGCAAGACATCCTAATAAAGCTGTAAACGTGTTTACTCAAACATGGTATTGATTTTACTTGAAGAGGGAGAAGCTAGTGCTTAGCATGGTGTCAGGGAGGATGAATTTAACTGCAGTTTTTCATTGTCATCTGTCATGGTTGTGAAACACTAAGTGAAGCCACAAGAGGATAATTAGAATTGCCAGAAATTTAGCCCCTAAAATCGGTTAACCACTTGAGATTTTTGTAGTTTAATTAGTTTTTATTAAAACTTTCCTCCAGTGGTATAGTAAGAAAGGGTTTTCTAATGCTCTTTTCAGTAAGAGTGAGATTTCAAGGTTGCCACTTGTTAGATATACATCTTAAATTACTTTTTCTGAAAGGGTTGGTAACCTTTTTTCTCTCGCTTGTAATTAGCCTCGCGCTACAGTTCTGGAGAAGCACAGTAGAGCCAATGATTAAATGAGAGGGAAAGACACTTGTTTGTACGCTTATACATTTGTAGTTAATAACATATATGTGCATGTGTGGAATAATTCTTACACTGTATTTTGAGAGAGGAAGTGCTAAGGTGTGTGAAGGTTGAAAGAAGTATAGCATATTTGAAGATGCTTACATTTAATTTGTCTTATGTACTCTAAGTCTAATGTGTCAGACCACAGTGCCAAAATACATGCAAACAGAAGCCAAATCCCACCCTTAATCAAAAACGTTTCCATTTAGAATAGCCAACATTCGGTTTGATAGCAATGGGCAGGGCCTCTGGCTTACCACAGTTCTTGGCTGTAATACCCACCATCTGCCACAAAATTAAAAAAGGAGAAACCTCAGCGTGTTGATGTACGGTCGTTCAGTGACTACATTGCAGAATCATCTGATGCCAACATCTTTTACAAAATCTAGGTTGGCTGGTTGGCTCTTGGCACCAGTGCTGCTAACCTCCTGATTACAACTGACCAGACTCGTGCGACCACAACATTAACCCACTCCAACAGCGCTAAAGACATCCAAAAAAGCCTCAGTCATAACAGCTACGTGGCTTTAAATTGCTAGGGTAATGTTTCTTGAAAACTGCATCTTCCCACACTGCTGGCCTGGAAAGCTGGTGGGATCACATAAAAACAGACGAGCGTTCGAGCAACTGTGATAAATGCTGTATATGAACGAGAGCGTGAAAAGGTGCTTGCAACTGTCCCCCAAGGTGGAATAACACCATTTTTAAAAAGACAGTTCACAAATTAAGCTGTAGAAACTTTAAATACAAAAACAGAGAAGGCAGCTGAGCTGTCTGTGATCCTGTCTGTGGCTGGTGAATGGCCCGGCTAGCATGGACTATATTAGGTGCTTCAGGGTTCAGCTGGAAGAGGGAGGATTGTCTGGGAACATCACATAGCAAAAAGGTTTTGAGGGGCTCTGACTCAGGGTCAGCTTGTAATTGTTTATAATTAATGCATTTGATAATTGCCTTTTTTCTGCTTTTTTCTCTTGCATTTAAAAAAATACATTAATTTTGCCTTGGGCATTTTATAAAGGTTACAAGTGTGAGAGAAACTGCAGAAAGACAACTAGTGGGGGAGGTGGGTGTCAGAGACTATAAACGGATTGCCAGCCAGCATTAGTAATTAACAGTCATTAAAATTAATTGTCAAGTGTACAATTTGAAATTAAACATTTGGCTTCAATATGAGCTGTTTTTAAGTGTTGTTAAACCATTACTGAAGCAGACCAGAACTGTTTTAAAATCTCCGCTATTGGACTCCCACATTCCTATCCAACTGCACCAGCACTGGGCATTCATTCAGAATTACCACTGATAATCTGGAGGAAAAACTCTCAAAGAAATCACTGATTTCGGTGAAATTGTCTCTGAAATGTCTGTTTTGCTGGCCACAAGAAAATGAACTTGGTTCTCCTTTAAGGATTTTTAAGTGCCACTCAACTCTTAGAAGTAACAAAGTAAAGACAACACCTTTTGTGTCAGCCAGTGAACTGTCTTGCTGTGTCTTTTCAGACTTATATGGACATCCACAAAGAAATTAGAGCTGGTTTCAGTAAGGGCCTTGGTTTGGGTCTGGATTTTGAGGCTCAAGCGCCATTTCTGGCACTTGGCTTACAGAACTTTTTGTTTGGTGGTGAGCACAAGGAGGAAGAAAGCAACTTGACTTTTCCATCTCTCATTCTGTTTGCAGACCTAACAATTATAAACATTGTCGTTCAGCGTATGTAGTAAGGATGCTGGGGATAATAAAGATTAACTCCTAATTATTTCAGGCACATTTTTCAGAGCAAAGTGATTTCAGAGACACTTTACTGCGCAGAAATGAAATAATTATGGGCCAAAAATAGCTATTGGTGTATTATAATCACGGCTATCATCTGGGAATGCAAATACGTTTTGTACCACGCTAAGGTTTAAAGCAGCTTTTGAAGCAAAGTTGTCTTTGCTTTCTAGGAAGATGCTGAATAAGTGGGATGAATTGCACACAGTTCCAGATAAGTTCTTACCATGACTGGGTACAAGGTGTTTACTCGGCTGTCCATGCCTGTGAGGGACAAAAGGCATCCCAGTCTACTCTGAAAACGTGCCAAGATGGCTAGTTACAGCAAGGTGGCCTACTAAACATCCTGCAACTGCCATTTCTCTTACTTCATAAACGATAAACATTTCGGATGTCAGGGCAGGAGGCAGAGAAGCGGGAAAGCCTTGAGTTTGGTTCTTGCCTTTGTGTTCTAGCGTGAAGAGAGTGGCATACGATGCATCTAACACCGTTCACAGCTTCAGCAGTGTAGAAGGTGGTAGACAATATTGCCTGAGGTTGTTTTGGTAAAATATTTGAAGTGAGGTTGTCTTGGTGTAGCCAAAATATACTACTGCTTTCTGCACTCCATTCCAATGATAGCCAGCACCTAGTTCAGGCCATGGCAGAAGTTAAAATAGTTGCTGAGCAACTTTAGTATGTGCTGGCGTGATCTAATTCCATGATCCCAGGCTCATGATGCAGGATCAGAGTTCAATCCCGCCCTTTGTGTCTGTGAAATTGTAGGAGGAGTGTGAAGTAAGTCTGAAGCCATGTTCACTCATCTTCTTGCATTTCCAGTCATGGCACCTTAAAGAGATTACAGCCTTCAGCTGCTTATCATCTTCCCTCCACCACCCTGCTCGCTTGTAGAGCTCTTTGAGTACTCACTAACCCACTTCAGTTTAAATCAGCTGGGTTAGAAAAAACCTACTATTCAACAGCTTACTGTTTAAACTAATCTGGCTCATTTTGGCAGAGTATCAGGTTATACAAGCAGCAAGGAAGGATGGTGAAAAACAGATGGGGCAGTAACTTCTTCAGCTGGAACTCGAAAATCTGAATCCATGCCTTGAGAGTATGACTCATGGGGTTTGCATCACAGTACCTTATACACTGGAGGAGGCAAACTCTGAATTATATTCTGCCCATGTTGCTTTTTAATGCATTAACTAAAAAGGACATTCTGCTGCTAAGGCGGCCAACCTGATAGAGCTCTGTGTTTCTCTGCTCAAACAACAGTGCTTCTGGTGTTCCCTCGGGGTCCGCTTTGCCAACTGCCTAGTCTTAGTATGTGATGTAGTTCTGTGTTTGCGATATGTGTGTTTGTATTGTCATTCGATGCGATATTGTGTCAGATACTGCTACTTCTATTTCATCTAAGAAACAGTACCTTTTAAGAGAAACTCAACAGACAAGAGAATGGTTTGAGGGCAAACTCCTCACTGCAGTTTCTACATATCTCATATATGACAGCTGTACTTAACATCATTTCTCCACCACTCTGAAATCACAGAGATCTCTCATTTCTAGCCCCAATCAGAACAGGATGTTTTTTCACCTGATTCTGCTTTCACTTAGATCAGAATAAATAAGAAGTAGCTTCACTGAAGACAAAACTACAGTGAGCCTGGGAGGTGATGACAGTTTCAGTCTAGTTGGTATTGAAAAATAATTCATGTTTTATGGTCCTTTGCTCCTTGGAATTTCTCATCTTCGTATATGTTTGATGCCTTGATCATAAACTTAGAGGACAGTTGTCCTTTCTTGTATAAACCCCGCTCTGAATTCATGCTCTGCGCAAAACCTAGCCTTGTGTTTGCCTTTGGAGGCCTGCCCAGTGCATTTTCGATACTTTCCGAGTCAGAAGTGGACTGTCTTAACAGCCTCATTTTACATACAGTTACAACTTGCTCTCGAGTTTTAACCACCCAGAAGCACACTGGCAAGCTCCTGCCTCCCAGGCAGTTTAAATTTCATGATTGACATCCTCCACATATCCGAGAAAGTTTCTTCTAAGAATGCATGTTAATTTAATGGGGAGCAGACCATTTTCATCTCATTATTCAGAAATGGTCTGATTTCTGCCAGGCATGCTGTTTGAATTTCTCAACTGTTACCCAGCTCTTACAGCTGGCCCATCCTGCCACAGTTGTGTTGTCTGTCGTCCCTTGACTGCCATCAGTGATAGCACTCACAGCACAATTTCTTCCTGTTTCAGAGGCTCATCTTTGTATACTGAAGACTCCTGTCTTCTCCACTTGTGCTTACGGACTTAACTTTTGTTGGTGAAGCAGTCATTTTTTCCCAGCTAGTCAGTATCTGCAAAATTCCAGCTAATATGTAGTTCTCTAGAAAAGTATTGATGTCAAAAACATAAGAGTTTTCTCCTAGTCAACTAAAGTGCCTACTTTCTATGGCCTGCCTATTCCAATGAAAAGTGTTTGATTTATAGATTTGGTAGTTTCAAACTCTTCTCCCATTCAGTGCAGTTTGGAGAAAATGATACATCAACCGGGCTTCTTTTCACTAGCAGTCACGACCGAGAAGCCGAGATAGATCTTGGTAATTCATGAAAATGGGGTCTTTTGCTCACCAGTGTTATCCTTTGTTAATTTAACCTTATTTTTCATGTTTTACATGATTTCTAATCTTCAAGGAGAAGACATTATTCCATAGGATAAAATGTTTTTATCATCTTCTAAAAATGGGCTCTCATGTACCACAAAAGGAAATACTCAGAAAAGGAGCGCAGGTTAAATGAGAGCATCTCAATATAATGTAGAGTCTTTGTTCCAATAGTAACCAAGATGAAGAGAGTAAGTGTATTTGAAAGCAAACTAGCAAAACATATCATCTTCGAATCAAAATTTGTAATATGTCAGAAATTGGTACCTATGAGCTACAATAATACTTACGAGAGACGTGGTTTCAAGACTAGATTTGTACTGTTAAGGCCCAAGGCCTGTCAGAGCGTGACGCAGGAGCTTGAAATGGCGGATGAAAGCTTTAAAAAGACCACGTTTCAGCTTGCTAGAATTCTGATTTTCCTGGGCAAGTCTCACTTCTATGATTGGATGAGGAAGAGAGATACATCTGAAACATATTAAAAATGCGATAACAGTGACTAAAATACTACCTCTAGAATGACAGAGTGGAGTTTTAAATTATAAGAGACAAAGTATACTTTTCACATCTTGAATACCTCTTCCAGATTTAAAATATATGTTTCACCTCTGCCATAAGTTCTGTCATGTTTCAATCACAATAGTTTCAGCCAAGACAAAATGTTTCAGAAATGAGGGACTCAATCCATAAAAGTTGTGGTGCCACTTGTACTTAACTTCTCCAAGTACCTACGAATAATTTCCTTTTTAGGAGACTCTGCTTATATTGATTTAAAGAGGTGCTCTGATTTTCAAAACACCCAGCTGCCAGTGATTTCTGGTTTTCTAAGCCATGCTTGCTAGGGCTTTGTTAGCTAAAGCAGTTAACCGAATGCCCCGGTTCTGAGAGGTGCTTGGCTCTCCATATGGTTTGCTGTTTACGCAGGTACCTGAACATGCTAAGAGGTGCCCACCATTTCTGAAGTCTTAGATTACATTTCCCATAATCGAGGGCAACAGAGGTCATCTCACTTTCCTCATTAGGTGAAAATTTCTCACCACCTTTTCATTGTGAACACCTGTAACTGTGAATATAGATAACATTTATTTATTGTGTGCCTTTCAATTTTTTGAGAAAAGCTTGCAGCGTGACAGTTGTGTGGGGCTGTAGCTGTAGCCAGGATGAACAGAAGGAGGTCTCTTCAGCAGGGAAAACTGCTTCGTTGTTTTTAAAATGGTATTTGAGGAATCAGGGGTTCTCTCTGGAAGAGAAGAGAGCAAGAACTCTAGTAAAATCACTTTGAGGGCACTAATAGAGATCAGTCTTTATAATCTTTAATTTACTTGAAGCCACCAAATGGAAACTTCAGGTAGGAGTAACAGCAGCAGCACCCCAACTTAGCCGGTCACTCGAGCGCAATACTAACCTTAACCTAGCCAGGCTACCCGTGTGCATACAGTCAGGCCAGTATTTCAGTGCTTCGCCCTGTGACAAACTGATACACTCAAAAAACCTGACCTAACCATTTTCTTCCTTCTCTTTCTCTCCCGCTTTGTTCCACAGGCTTTCTCTCACAGCTCGTCTATGACCGGCCAGTGACCGAGTGCATCCGGGCTGGACATTACGCAGCCAGCGTAATTATCAAGCGTTCAGGCTGCACCTTCCCAGAGAAGCCTGACTTCCACTGATACTGGTAAACTGGAGGGATCAAGATTAACTCCCATGTTGCCATGGGATTGCTGCCTAAATTTTTCCTCCTTCCCTTTCCTCACCTTTCCAATTACCTGCATCAACGCTTCTGTACTTCTGTTCATTGTATTCTAAACAAAATATGTATTTCTATGGTGTTTTCCTTTTCATACCACTACAAAGTTTCAGTAGTCTTAACTTTTGGAAACAGTGCTAAGTGAGGCTTATTCTCATCAGGAAAAATTGTTCCATTTACACAGTTTATAAGGAAGGCCCATGTAAATGACACTGCTGATTAACACCATTAAAGTACTTCTGTTGAATTATCTAGTTTGTATCCAGCAGTGGCCAAATCCTACTCAGCTTACATGAAATCAGCAGACCTGACTTTATGTGTCAATTAATGTGATAAACCAGGAATTGTTCTTTCTATATAGTGGAGTCACGCTTGTGTAAAGAGCGGTGTAAACGTCCCAAGAATTTCCTTACATATTTGAGCATACAAGATCTGGCCATCAGATCCAGCCCAGCTTCCTTGAAAGTGAATAGCTATTTTGTCAGTAATTTAAGGACCTGATCCAAAGCTGATGTCATGCATTCAGTCGTCTTGCACTGATGCCAGTAGCTTTGGGCCTGGCAGCGTGTGAGAGCAGGGTCTGGCCACTCTGTGTACAGTCACACTCATCTGTCAGGTGAGACAGCAGATAGGCACCTTCAGTGATTTCAGGGCAGATGCATGACTTGGTGATGAACACGAGCTTACAGATAGAGCTGATCTCCTCCATGTGAGCTTTCTAGAGGTTGTATTTAATTAAGGTACACATAGTGAAAATGAGGTACAGAAATATTTATGCAGGGTATATTGACAGGATATGCCAAATGGAATCTCTGAAACGCACATTTTTAAACTTTTAATTTACTTTGGATAATTAAGCAATATGCTGGATTTTGTTTGTATTTACAGTATTCAAAGAGATGATCTGACACTGCATTCATTACTTTGCTATGTAATTTGATACTGATAAATAAAAAATTGTGATACAGTAACTCCTGGTTTTGTATTGGTATGTGTCCAGCTTTCCTCCACGTGTCGTACTGAAATGGGAACAGGAAAAGGGTGCTCAACCCACAGTACATGCTAGATCTCGACATTTTATACATGACTTTCAGTGTCCAGGTGGGTGTTCAAGGGTGATCTCAGCAGTACAGAAGGGAAGGAACATCAGTTTGGTGTTTGTACCACAGGGGAGATGAAAAATTAATGGCTAGGGTTCATCAAAGAATGTTAAGTCAGTGCGGGCTTCACACTTTACCGCATAGCATGGAACAAGGGATGCACAGAGACTGAATGTTGCTGTTACGGTTTTTGTATTGCAAAGAGCGTGGGGCGAGATCAAGGCTATGATCCTGACTCCCTTGTTTGGCCCAGTATCCAGTCTGCTACATTGTCGTCTTAGAGATCGCCCAGTGGGATCCCTGCAAGTACATCAAGGAGCTTCAAACCAGCCACTTCTGAAAATCTTCATGGAGCCAGGAACTCCATCGTCGCAAGCACAGGTCACTGCATCGTAAGTCGTGTCTGTTCTTCACGGACTCGGGCTCACAGTTTCTATCCAAAAAAGGTTTCATGTACTGGCCTTGTCTATCTGTGGACCTACGCATGCACAGCTTTGTGCAAATATGACTTGTCTGATTTCTTCATAGCGCTACTCTCAAAAGAGCTTTGGACTTAACATTTCTCATGTTCTAGCATAGGGGAGAGGAAGAGGAATTAATATATTGGAGTGAACATGGAACTGCAAACAAAACTGAAAGAGGCTACAGTGTGCATGGTCTTCAAGCTTTATGGCTTGATCAGAACAACACTAATTTTACTTCTCGTGGTTATTTTTTTATCCATGTGTTGTATTTTAATCCAGAAAAGCTGACAGGCCAAGGAAGGATGTGTTGCAGTCCCTGCTTTTAATGTATGGTCACATATGCCACACCACACTTACTGCATGAATTTGGCTGTCAGTAAGGAAAATCCCAATGGTCTAGTGGTTAAATTTGCTGTTCCCTTTTCTCTGCATCCGTGACACTTTCCATTCCTTTTGAAAGAACTTTATCAATGTCCTGGCCAGATAATTACGGCCCATTTAAAACAGAATATAAGTATGTAAGCATTCTTTACCATACCAATGAAACTACAAGACAGCATAAGTACTGTAAAGGAAGGGAGGATGTGTACAGGAAGGTAGTCATAGCACCGGGGGGGAGTTCCTTCTTTCTTTCTCTAGGCTATTCCTTGTTTTCCATTCAGGATTCAAGCGAATCAAGTCAGAGGTTCTGTTCTGAGCTTACCCACTGACGTGCTCGGTGAGCTTGGGCTCCTGACATTTGGCTCTGAGCGTCAGCTACAAAGCATAATTTGAAGCCAGTGGGAGCAGCTGAGGAATAAACTACTGCCCAATTCATGGAAGGGCATCAGTCTGACCTGCGCTGCTTAGCTATTCGTTATTTCTCCAATATCTGTCAATGGATATTCTTGGATGATATATGGATGCATAGAAACATATTGCCAAATCATGCTAAATAATTTCAATTTTTGCTGTCAGATTGCTTGGCGATTTCATTCTGGATTCTTTCCTGCTTCTCGCTGATGAAGGGGGTTTTTATCTATGTAATGGATAATCGTGCCGTCATTAATATTCTCTCTCACAAATACTCTTCCTCTCTCTTTGGTCCTCTAGCAGCTTATTCCACACAGAGACATGTTAGAAAACTGGACTTCCTGAAAAACATCATTGACGTGACACTGTCTCAAATCCCAGATGGGATAACCGAAGTGAGTCTGTCACTGAGCTTGAGCCATCGTTCAAACCCAGAGTTCATACCCTGGTTACTTTCAGGAAAACAAATATTGGAAGTCCATTTCCCACTAGCCACCGGCCAAAGCATCTCACCCTCACTCAGATAAAACTCTTCCCTTTTGCTGGAAATAAGACTGAATCTCTTGTGCCCAGCATCATGCATTTCAGGCTTGCTTAGTACCATGTAACTGGGTAGCAATCCTGCTGGATTTGCAACAGGCAAGGAAATAGGCCCGGTATTCAGAAAGCCACATGCTAAACAGCTGAGAAGAATTAAGAGCTGTGAGTCAGGAAAGAAAGGTTGTGTTTCCGTTTCTGCAGGTGATCTGTTAGTTTGGGCAGATCACTTTCCTTTCTCAATCTCTTTCACTCCGTAAGGAGGATGGTAAGCTCAATTACATGGTAAACTCAAGAGATGAAGGTGGTAAGAATTCAAGTAGGGCAGCATCAGCCACATCTCTGCTTGCACTCATTACTGGTCTTTTGATTATTTGAGTTTTCTTTTTTGTACATGAACTAATTTAAAGCTATTTGTTTACCCTTAAAAATATTGCTAGCTTTAGCAAGTTAGCTCTTGTTTGAGGGTTAAGGCAGAGAAGGCAAAGGATGGGAAAGAAAAAGAGCTTTAAAGCAAAATATGCTACGTGAAAATGACAACAGAAATGCACGCTGTTTTAAGATGACAAGTCTGGGAACAATCATATTTAAAGGGTCTTATCCACACTTTTCATAAAGAAATGTTAATTAAAAGTATGATGACATGTTTGGGGTTTAAAGGAAATCATTCTGCAAAGGATTTATAGCAATCACAGCTCCAGAGCATTAGGATTACAGATCCTTGTGCCGTTCCTTTTCAGCGATCATGTGATTGGCCTGCTGTTAAATATAGCTCCCATTTAGCGAATTGCGACAGGCATGGGAAAGGTGGGGATGGCTTCCCTCTAACCAGCGGGATTTCAGGGGTGCTGGAGATTATACAATTCATTAGTTTTTACATAAGATCAAAGGGAGAGAGGAAGTCTCAATTTGGGCACCAACTGCTACTGTCTTTCTGAAAGTCTTGCAGATTAAACGAGGAGAGAACATGTGGGGTGCTAACTGCTCGTATTAGAGCATGAGCCTATTGTTTTATATCTCACTAACTCATTGTTCTCTTCCTGGAGATAATTCCCACACTTAAGACCTTCAGAGATAGTTATGTCTATTGTGAATAGTTCAGCAACGAACTGGCTCAGAGGTTATTGCCTAAGCATCTTTCCCTTGGTCTAATCCCCTTGCAAGGTTTTTTTCCTGAGCAGTGTTGTTAATCTAAAATGACTGCTAACTGACTCCCGTGTCAAACGTTATTCATTACGTGCTTTAAATGCTTCCTGCGGAGGCCAAAATAAATTTTGCTTTTTAAAAGCGGACCACAAGGAGCGCCTACATAGGATATTTCCTAAAAGATTAGACTTAAAATGGCAGTTACGATGATGAGGGGAAAAAACTGTGCTCAAAACAAAGCTTCACAATTTAATCAGGGACATACAAAATGGACAAACCTCAGTTACTAAAACCCACTTTTCATATAGAATTATCTATAAGCTGTTCCTGTGAGAGAAAATACGCACCCTTGCAGGGCAGGAGAAATACATTTATAAAGACATGGAATAAGCGACCTTATTACAAAATGAAGGCCAAATAAACAAAATCTTTAAAAGCAGCAACTCTTTTGTGTCTTGTTTTTTTTTCAGGTGTCACTGGTGTTGGCATAAAGCGAGAGGGGTTTTTTGTGTCAACGGCACTGACAGGCCTTGCATGCGTAATGACAGTATGGGAAGAGAGACAGACAGATAGGTTTGAATAGCAATAAGGTGGGTTTTCTTCCAGTGTGAAAAGAGCATGGGATTCATGTGTACTGAGATGAAGTATAGCCTTGCTGCACAGTGCAAATATTTAATGCTGTTCTAACTATCCCTTGGTTATTGGAGTGTGACAGTTAATAGCCGTCAGCTGCCAAACCCAGTGAACAGTTTGGTTCCCTAAAAAGAAAATGAAAAGTTAAAAAATGAAGCCAAGTCAGACTAGAAACCCACAAATCATAAATGTGCTATAGCTTAGCAGGCAGATCACCTCCAAAGTTCAGAGCCATGTCGACCTGAGCTGCTTCTCGAACGAGAGAAGGATCGAGTATGTCTGTCTCTGGTCCTACTTTGCCAGGTGCTCACAGGCAAGCTTTGGCTGAGCTTTCCGCCTCCCGAGGCCCTGTTCCTCCCTAGCGATGTTTGTAAAGGAGGTTGAGTAAAGGCTGGAATGAAGAAAAGCAAAGCATTATCGTTATTCTGGATCAAATATCTCAAGTCAGTGGTGCAGTGTAAATGCACAGAAAAATGGAAGAGTTCCTAAACTGACTGTGGGAGAAATTGGGTGCTTGGAAGGCCTCCCTGGCTATGGTGCCATGGGGATGTTAACACTGGTGTAAAATATTGCCCTAAAAGAAGCATTACTGTGGAATAATAACAGCGTATGAGAGAGTATTTCAAGAAATAGATTCAGTTTGAAAATCACCTCTCATTCGACACGATTTTTCTTATTCATGCTAGAAGTAACACCTCACTGTACTTAAAAATTGCTCTATTTTGAACATACCTACTTTTTAGGTCCTTGGGGATAGTCACATTCCCTCTTCCCCTACATACTTGCTGTCTGTTCTTATGTGATGGTACGTACCAAACGTAAATGATTAGAAGGCCGTGCTCTCCAGGCTGCCTGTGCAGCCGCTGGGGAGCGTGCCTCCGGAGGACGAGTTAGAGCGGGGAGCTGAGCAACAACTCCCGACAGGCTCTGCAGGCACCTCCGCTGGCTCTAGACAAGGTAGGATGGGACCTGCCCACTCTAAGGCTGTCAGCCACCTCAAGCAGGAGCAGAGAGTGGAACTGCTCTTCCCTGGCCTTTCCCTTTGTTGGTATTGCCCTTTTCACAGAAAGGCAAGAGGAGGGAAAATAAATAACACACAGGCAAATAAAACAGCAAAATCCATAACCGTCAGCAAAATGACTCACATTTAAATTACCTTGATCTCAGTTTCTTCAAATTATTTGGATTGCAAGTTAATGACGACTCTTCTAATCTCTCCTCTTCATATTAATACTTGTGGTAGACATTGCACAAAGCCCCACTGCTCATCTGCTGTTTGGGCAGCGCTTCCTACACAACCTTTTGTTTCCATAGGATTTATCTCTCTCCCGAAGTATTTCCTCACAAACACATCTCCTGTCCCAGTTAGCATCATAAAAAGAGTAGGTTTGAGGTTTTTTAAGGGGTGAGGCAGTTACCAATCACAACTGGTTTTCCCAAAAATTAGATTGTGGTCATATCTGTGGATCAGTGAATTATAAATGAAATCATTGATCCAACTTCAGGATTCATTTTCAGGGATATCACCTATTGGTGGCACTATTAATGGCACTCAAATAACTTGCAGAATTTCCAGGGTTCTTCTATCAGCCTATCATATGGACAGACCTATTTTAGTCTGGCCTGTCCTGAAGCAGAGCCAGCTGCTGTGGCTGTCTTGCAGGGTAAGGACAAAGCGCTTTCCTAGTCGTCTCCCAAGGTCAGTACAATAACACACACGTTTTATGTCTGACAGTGGAACGCATTTGTCAGTGCAACTTTTGCATTCCGTAAATGGCCACAGATTTCACAAGATGAACACCCTGGATGTAGGAAAGGTTGTGCTCCAGATACATGGTGATTTGTATGTATCATGAATACATACATGATACATTTCATTGCCTAAAATTAGCAGTAAAACAGCCTCTTGAGGCTTGATGTTTATTATGCACCACAGCGTTTCAGGACAAAGCAAGAAACAAGATTTTAGTACATAACCTGGCAAATTCAGCCTGGGAGAGGAACAAATTAATTTGGAATGACTTGACATAGTGTGTTTACTATAGAAATTTATGCCAGCTCAGAAGTTAGCCCTTCTAACCCTCAGCAGCAGCAGCAGCAGCAGCAGCTTAAATTGGGCCATGGGAGTCTCACAGAGTAGGAAGATATTTGAGCTTCCCTGAGGCTCAGAGTTCTGCCCTGAAAAGAAGCCTCACGTACTGTTGTCTCAAAAGAAAAGGGATAATTTGTAGTTGTGCTTGGGTATTAACTTGCACAATACCAGCTACAGCTTTGCAGTTTGGGTTGACATGCAGAAGTACTGTGTCATCCTTTGCATGACATATCTGCACACCTCTGCCTGACACAGGGTTTGCTTGTCCCTCTTGATCCTGCCTATGAAGTCACAAGTAGCATGTTTTATTTATCCTAGACTTGTACCTTTTTCCTAAGGACCCCATTTTTCTAAAAGAGTTGAAGATGGGGCAGTGATGTGGAGGACACCTCTCCTGTATTGTAGTTCATACCTTCTGAAACAACCAGCTTTCCTGAAGACCCACGCACTCTTTGCTGAACTGATCATGGAAGAACTACTCTGTGCTAAAAAGGCCAGTGAGATTTCTAATGATCCACTGTTGCTTACGCCTCTTCCCATGTTTCACGCTGTAGTGAGAAATCAACTCTGTTGAACCAGCAGGCAGCCCTACCAAAGGACTAGCCTCTTTTCTTTAATTGGCTTTAAATCTTTTTCTTTAATTTACCTTGGACATATCCTGCCCATGTACTAGCCCATCCTGATGCTGTGATATCAAATGGAAGCAGAGCACAGGGCATTTGACATTGCAGCCCCATATTGCAGCTGGATAAAGTTGAGCAGCAAGGATCATGAGAGACATGGTTTAATTCCCCTCCAAACACCACTGGAAAAAGCAAAATAGACACAAATGCCTGTTGTGCAGGTCTCTTGCCTCTCAATTCTACTCGTTTAGCTCAGCTTAATGATTCTTTTTCTCTTCTTTTCCAAACCATAGCTGTGAATATTCATCTTTAAAAGTAAAGCACCATAGAAGTGGGCCTTCATGCAGGACTCTTGCCGGCTGCCACTCCTGCTGACAAAAAAGATTGCAAGAAGCAAGAATTTTAATAAAGGACAAACGTCACATATGCTGTGTGCTATGGAGGACAAATGCTGAATACAAAATATGTTTAATTGCTGAGTTAATTATCTCACTAAAGTCTAAATGTTGTTTTTCAGCACTCCCCCCAACTCAGTTGTTTACTTTTATCAGTTAGAAAATAAAAAATCAATGTCATGAAAAACATAATTATATTCCTACTAATCTGGAGTGTTTTCTCATTTGAGTACTGCAGTCTGATGCGTTTTATCACTTTCCATCAGATTATAGCAGTGGAAACTGCCAGCTAAAAGCTGTGGCTTTAGAGCAAGAAAGGGGAAGAAGAAAACCCACCCCAAAGCCATGTGCCTTGCCAATCAAATCTTATTCCTAATGACAAAGCTCCTGCGATTTCCTTTCTGACAATACATGAATAGCTAGTGAGTAATTGGTTCAACAGGAGCTTCACGGAAGTCCAAGAGAGAAAGCGGGATCTTTCATGTGAATAATTTGGAACAACTGGTAAAGATGAGGCATTATTATAGGACTGCCTTCTGCTGCACAGTCAGAAATACGCAGCCTCTTCCTTGCTGGAGTGTGAAAACATTTTGTAAATAGTTCTAGCTACTCCCAAGTGGTGGATGATCTTGCTACTTAGTGAAATGACTTTTTGGTTGCTACTGTTTCTGGATTAAATACACCCATTCTCCACATAAATGGAAAGCAATTGAGCTTTGTCTGGGGAGCCCAGCTGCGGACACATCCTCCCACTCCCAGCTTGAACAGGTTTCGGTATAAGACTTGGGTGCTTCTCCTCCACCACTGCAGTGCAAAGGGTAGTGACGGTGACCCACAGAAACCCAGTCCCTGTGATTATGTGCCCCAGCTCACCCCACCACTCTGCTTCACGCCGTGCCGTCCAGTCTGGGCTGGAGAATACATACAAGGTAGGTGCATCAGCCTGTCCTCAACAGCTCTGCCACTACCCTCTTCCCGGTGGGCAAAACCGATAGAGACAGCTCAGCCTGGCACCCGGGCAGCAGAGTGAACGTTACCCATGAGAGCCGCCTGTGGTCATTCACTGGAGCAGACGAGTCCACGTCAGACAGCCACCCCAACGTGAACCTCTCTCCTGCCAGCACGCTCACCGCCACCCCCACAGAGCAGGGCAGCGCAGCGCGGCAGCGTCCTGCCAGTAAAACACAGGGATGCTCCTGTCACCCTCCTGGCAAGTGAGGAAAAGGCAAATGGGGCAGAGATGAGCTCAGGATTTCAGGGAGTGACCAAGCCCTGGGACGAGGACCTGATGCCCTATAAAGACAGGCCAATTTTGGAATTTCAGATCTGGGCTCCCGACTCCATGGCGAGCGCCCAGGCCTGCCAGGCGCCGTATTTCTGACTAGAGCCAATTAACCTCATGGCCTTGCTTGGGATTTCATGTGCCCCTAAGTTCGCCATATGGCATCCCGAACCCCACTTACACCTCAGATTTTAACAAGTAACCATTTTTTTTTAAAGGAAGGACCAGTTAGTTTCTTTACCCTGCAATAACAGATGCTTCATCTCACATGAAAAATCGTTCAATGGTTCTGGCAGCCCCTGAGCTGAGTTGCCCGACTCCAGCTGTCTTAGATGGATGTGACCTCGACATAGGGGAACTCAGCAGTAGGGCAGCCATCTCCTTGTACCCCTGAGGATAATGAAGCCTTCTCCAGTATATCATCTCAAGACATCACCTGTGAAGCTTTAAAACAGTCAGTGAATGCATTAAAATATCACTTTAAAGATAATCTCATAGGGTCACTCACAGTCTTGAGGCAGTGCTTTGTTACTGAGGCACACTGTCAGGGTTTAGGGGTTCAGAGTTTCTTACTGTCTGTTGACTCTTTTCCAGGTCAAATTGCAGAAGGCCCTGAGCAGTACCAGTATGGCTCGAAATGCCCCAAGCGAACAAACCCACCTCCCAGCTGGACCCTTTCCCAAGAGGTTCAGCGGGCTGTGGTAGGGCCACGGTGTAAAGGCAGGTCTCAAAGAGAGCATATTGGGTGAACATCTGGTCAGAGTGACCATTTATGTGCCAGTGGACACACATGCCCTCCTGCTCTGGCCTCCGCCTGTTTTGACAGGAGCCAATAATCAAGGAATTGATTTTTCACCCAATGTACTCACTATAGCTCAGCACAGTTACGCTAACGTACAGAGACATACACTACCTGCCAGAATTTGGTTAACTCCTGCCAAACTAATGACTGTAATAAATAACAACAGCAATGTTGAACATGATCCTACTCCTCTAGGCAGTGAATAAAAAGTCTTCCCAACTCAGTGGCTGTGGCCCAACGTCAAGTGGCTGCAACCCAGCCAAGTCGGAACAGCTGAGGAGATTATGTATACCAGGGGACATTGACTGCAGGGTAACTTAGAGAGGGAGAAGTAAGTTTCATTTACTATGAGTGCTCATTTGCACGGACGGCAGCTAATCTGGGCTGTCCCTTTACCACGCTGAGGCTCCTCACGCCACGCATGCTTGAAATGTGGAGCGCCACACTATCCCCGCAGGACTGAGAACCTCCAGAGGGTCTAGAGCCTCAGCAGACCTTTCTCTGCAGTTTTTGAGCTTACAGACAATGTCCGTGTTCATTTTCGTATCCTTAGAGCCTACTTTTTAAACCATTTACCCTGTCTCTTTCTCTTTTCACAGGCCTTCAGGTGGCTGGTCAGCAGAGTGTGCATTGCTGGCATTAAATAGCTCTGTCTGAGAGATGAGAACTAATAGTATCAGGATTGATACATGAAAAACACCAACAAACTTAGGGCATGCAGCAACAGTAAGCAGGATTTCTGTGAACTAATTCATTACTAAAAAGAAAATATTTGTCATCACTCTTCCCCAGAACGTTTTTAGCCTGGCAGCTGCTACCTGAGCTGGTATTTGGGTTGCTGAGCAAGTGAGCAGCATCCTAAGGAAATAAACACACGGGCAGGTGTGCAAGCATGCTCATTTGCTGCTTTTTGAGGGCAGGAAAAGGGTGATGTAATTAGCAGACACATGTTTAAAGTTTTAATTAAGAGTTTTAATGGATTATTCACTGCCTACCAGAATACACATGCTCTTACTTTCTTCCTCTTTTAGGCTGGGTTCCTAAGGAAACCAGGCTTAGTCAGTCCTGCTGCCTGCCAGCCAGCCTTCCTTCCTAGTCAGTGGTGAACTCTTTGGGGTTCATAGCAGGCAAACACCACTTTTGTGGTAAAATCACCGCTGCACGCCAGGTAGGAAAAAGTCTAAGCAGCTGCTGCAGTTTAGCAATAGGCACAAAAAGACTTCTTCCAGGAGCAGGGCTCAAGCCTCCAGCAAAATCAGCCGGGGTAGAGGGAGGAAGGCAAGAGAGGAAGGCAGGGGAAGAAGAAAAGAAGAGTCTGATATGTTGACCACATTTTCCCTGGACTCCCTCTGACTTACTGTTCAAAGAGGATTTTTTCATATTCTTTTTAGTCTCACGACACTTGCCGGTGCCAGCGTGATACAGGTTGCAGCTGAGGTGGGAAGGGCATGTAACTGAAAGATCCACGGGACTGCAGGGGTTGTAAGTGCCACTGCTCACATGAGTTGTTTTCTTCTACTTGTGAATTAATGGCATTTATTTCTGGGATATCCCTATACTTTGGGTATAGAAAGGCTAGAGGACTAAGAAAAAGAGTTCCAAATTTTCTAGCCCTCCCTTCTTATTGCTGGGAGGGGGAAAACAATGTAAGTATTAATTTTGCTCCTTCCATGGCTCAGCAGTATACGTGGTAGGTTTGATTCCTAGCTGAATCCACCATTTCTGTTCTTCCCTGAAAGAAAATGGGTTGACATTTTTGCTGAGATCATCATTCGTTAAAAGCTGTGGAGACTTGGAGAGGAACAGACTGTCAGGGAGCAGCGAGGGCCGGCGCCCTGCGAGGGAAGGTGGGCTGGGAGCTGAGCACGCAGCTGGCAGGGCAGGAGTCCCCCCAGTCCCACAGCCCCCAGGTGAGGCAAGCAAGGAAGGTCCGGGGAGGGTGAGGAGGATCAGGCACAGCCTAGTGAGCTCCAGGCAGGTTTGTGGTGATAAGGCAGGTCTGAGATCAGGCTGGAAGTCAGCTGCCGGTCAGGGTCTAGGTCCAGAGCGATGGGCCCAAAGCCGGGTACAGGCACGGCTGTGACACAGCAGGAGCTTTAGCTCAGATGGAGGCCAAATGGAAGGGTCTTGGCTTAACAGCAGGTACCGCAAGAAGTGGTGTCAGCCCTGGCCGAGGCCTCCCGGCAGCGCTGCGTCCAAGGCCAGCGAGGGAGGTGGGGCAGCTCCCAGCTGTGCTGGCTCCAAGCTAGCCGGAGCTGGCCCTGAGCCCGGACAGCCCAACAGCCAGGAGGGGGATGCTCTCAGGGCCCCTGGACGGCCCTCGTCTCTCTGCGTTTGCTCTTGCTGAAGCATGGAGGAATAAGTCAGAAAGTTGTGATGTGGAATGGTTCCTGACGGCTTTAAAAGCCATAATCTTCCCTTTTGGATTTAGGCTTGCCAGATGAAACTGCTGCTTGTTGCCTGGTGGTCCAGCAAATGTTTTTTCCAACCTCACAGAGTCTGAGCAAATCATGAGGCTACTCAGCACATGCTGGTGAACATTCTGGTGGATACGGGATGGAGAGGACCCTGGCCCTAAGCACAGGGTGAGATAGATGACCATCTGGGAAGTCCAATGTGCAGAGTCATAAATATTAAACCACAGAAGATAAACAGCCAGAAATTAAACACATTGTTACAGCTGAACAAGAATTAAAAAAAAAAAACCCAAACACCAAACTCTTTCTGCATGTTCAGTTTAAGCAGGAAAGCGATTTCACTGCATCCATATAGCAGAGGTACAGAGCTGCTCCTGTACTCTCAGAGCTACCTAAACTCACACAGCAGCTGGACTGGGGTCTTACTTGGGATCTGATCTCTCAGCCAGTCCCAGCAGAGCACAAAAACTGAGTGTTGCAAAACAAACTGACAAGGAGTTGCTAGCACCAGACTACAAGAAGATTCTTGTCCCATAATTGGGATCTGCATATTTGTTTTGATTGTTTCACTGCAAAATACCTCAGTGAAGCTACAAAGGATATATTTGACATCTATTGCTGACAGGTTTTTCTACACCATTCACCAAAGCAATGCTTTGTGTGCTTTCTGTTCTATTTACTACATGAATTATCCATGCATTAACACAGTTTACAATCACTTTCATTTTTGTTACTGGTGTGTTCTCACTTTATGGGTAACTTTGTTTATTCATTCCTTCCCACCAACCTGCCTGAAGGTACTGCTTTGTTCTGGACCAGCACTGCCCTGCTAAACTGCATCGTGCTTCTCCGAAGAAGGACATACTCTTAGCGTAGTTTGCAGAATGGCCTAGAGAGGGATGAGCAGTTGTCCTGGGCTATCAGCATCTATTGGAGGTTCTGCTTAAATTCCAGGGCATGACAAATCCCTAAAGGACTTTCCCACATTGGTATCTCTGTCAGAGCTGCTGTTTGACCAGACCCAGTGAGTCCCTTGTTCAGACTCAGCACTTGTTGCAGAAGGTGCGTTTCCACTTCAGTCAGAGGAGACCCAGCCTGAATTCCGTTGGGGAAACGATCTTGGAGCCTTAGGATCTCTCCCCCTTCCCCACATCTCTTTTGTAGGTAAGTTAGTGAACACAAATGTTGTAGGAGCAGAATGAAATTGTTGATGTTATGAGTCTTCTCAATTTACTTGGAGATGATAATTTTGGTCTTAATCTTGTTGCTGCATTTTTTGCTGGTAATCTGCTTTATTTTCTTCATTTACATTATTTCAATAGCCTGTATATAAACCCGTTATAACATATCACTACATTAGAAGTATGCGTGTATATGCATGTATGAGCATGTGTCTATAGTTTTATATAGATATAAAGTAATTTTTCATTTGTTTTTTTTAGTATAAATTTGCCTTCTCAGATTTTTAAATGTGGTGCCAGTTTTTCAAGGTCCTGGCCTAAAATAATTGTATTAATTTAGGAATAAGATTGTATTGGACTTGTGGAAGCATTTTAAGACACAACTGCAAAATGCAACACAGAATGGCAAACATAAGATACATTTTGGCTTCTTCTGTGAGTTTTAAAAACATAAGAAAAAAATCTGAAAAAAAAAAAAAGAGAAATCAGCAGCTGATGGAAAAAAAAGTGTTGTATAGAATGGAAATATGGACAACTCTTCCAGGCTGCCTTTCAATAAGAGAGCATATATTAAGGATTGAAGTAGAAGAGGATGGCAATATTTGGCTGGACTTAAAGCTGGTTCTAATAATGATTCTTCCAAAAGACTACTTGAATTCTCATAGCCAACAAGATTTGCCACTCTTTTTCCATGTGCAATTTTATAAATCAAAACGCAATGGGTATTGCAAAAAGTCCTGAAAGTATAAAGATGAGTTTTCCAGTGAGAATCCAAGAAACTGGAAATGTCACAGGCCCTTTAGTTCAGCCTTGCCACCACCAACACAGCACTTACACGGAGTATTGACTTCATCGGAATTGCTCACATACTCGGATGTTTGCAGTGGCATGTTTGTGCACAGCAAACTCTTGCGATATGGAAGGTTTTCTTTTCCCTGGCAGTGCAATATGCAAATACACTCCACCAATGCAAAACTGAGCCCACTTAGTGCAGCTTATCATACTGAAATAGCCTCATCAGTGCAAATACCCAGCATCCTCTTACCCAGGCTGTAATAAGATCTCAGTGACATATACAAGGGTTTGTAGGATCAGGTTATTATTTGTATAACATTAAAGTCCTGCTCTATGTGGCAGGCAAACTTATGGCACTCTTCATGGCATTCATTTATAAAGAAAACTTGAAAACACAGTGCACCTGTGTATCAGGGCATATAAGCATTAATGGCCTTGACCAGACTCACCTGGGGCCTCCCTGCCACCCTCACCGCTGCCCAGGAGCCCCGTTTCAGCTCAACTCCTAGGCTAGGTAGTAGGAATGCTGGTTTTTAGCTGAGCTGAGCTGCAGCTGTGCCCATGCCTGGCCATGGACCTTGTTTATCCAGACCATAGCCTACAGACTAACTTTCTAGCTTGACCTTGTCTTTGACCTGGCCTCATTGCCATGGACCTGCCTGCTCATCACTGCAATCAGTACAGAACCTGACTTGCAGACTGACTGTCTGGCTGGACCTTGGACCTGTCTCATCACCACAAACTTGCCTGGTGAGCTTGACTTTTTGGTTAAACTTGGCCCTGATCTTGGTGTCTGTCCTACCCTGCTCCCTCCCTGCCAGCCCTGGGATACCCCTTGGCTCCCAGGCTGCAGGGGGCAACAGGTCCTTGCTGTTCCCTGATGCTGTACTAACAACTCATTATGTGCGTCCAGGAACAAGAGAATGAAATTAAGAGAGGAGTTACAAACTCAGGAAAACTTTGTTAATAATGGAATCAGTGATTCCGCACCCTTGCCACTATTGGGATGTGCCATATGAGGATTTTTTCTAGTGTGTCTCAGCCCCTGCTTCAGCAGTATGAAATATAGATCATGAATTAATTAGAAACATTTCAATTGCATGATCATAAGACTGTTTTTCTTTCCATGAACGGATGTAACTCATCTGTCTCTGTCACAAGTGCTAGAATTCGTCTCTCGAATTGGATTCAGGACCTCCTGAGTTTCAGATTCTCCCTCATTAGGGATTTTAAAATTATATACATGGTTCTGACAACCTCAGTCTTTTGGGGATTTTAAATCTGTCTTGCAATGGGAGACAATAATTCTGCCTTCTTAAATACAGCCATAAGGCTCCCTGTGTACCAGGGGACAGTTGACAGGCCACTTCTGCCCAGCATTGCAGCAGGGGACTAGGTAGAGCAGGAGCAGAACCATGGCCCTGGAGGCACAAGCCCTGGAGAAGTGCCAGCTCCTGCTCTTTCTCAGTCCTTCTGATGCCCCTCAGTTGAACAGTACATCACATGCAGCCTCCCTTTTTGCTGAACTTGCAATGACTGCTGTACTCCATTGTAATTCATCATGAGAGAAGAAGACAGACTATTGTCCCTGGCAGACGGCTGTCTGTCTTGAAGTATATGCGCAGTTTGAAGTGTCGATTTTCTGGACTCATGCTAAAGACACCTTTGTCAGGGGAATCTGGTATGTAGTGGTGCTTCTGAGTGTGTATGGGGGATCATTTTATTTCTTCGCTGCACATTTTGTGGCCTGTCACATCTTCTGATCTAAAAAAAAATCCTGTACTAAACCCCAACAGTTCATAAAGCTGTGTTGAAAAATGTAAGATGCTGCTGAAATCAACTGTTGTTTACATCCACGTGGATCATATAATGTCTAAAAGCTTCTTTCTCCACAACATGGAGGAGATGAATTTAAAAAACAAACAAACACACACCCCCACAGCTCCCCCAAGGTCAACATGTAGTCATTCAACTCAAGCAGTCAGTCCTGCCCGCAAAGAGCAACACACTTAATATTGCTGGACTCATGATGGACATCACAGTGGTGTCAGTTCTCAAATCAAAGAGAAATAAAGGTTCATGTTCCTGTCCCAAGAGAAGGCAATTGGTTTTGAAAGGTTGTCAATCTAGACGTTTCAAATACAAACATGTACGTATGCTGGCAAAGTCAGTCTTCTGTATGTATGAATAACCTTTCTCCAGATTGGATTTTGTAGCACAAAACCCTCTGAATGGCAGTCTTTGGCACAAATGAATGTGGTAGTGTTTATTTGAATCTTTCAGATAAAAAGTATTTCAAAACAGAAATAGAAGAATCAGTCATTGCTTAACTGATTACTGGTGGGGAACATGGCAATTGCTTACCAAGATAACTGTTTGCAGTAAACACTAATAAAGGAGAAGAACTGATTTAGGACTATAATTAAGATTGCAATGGCTTAAAACCCAGTGGAGAAAAATTTAGACTGAACACCAGCGAAAAACACCTGAAAGCAGCAAGGTGTTTAGTCTCTGAAATGCTGGGGAGGTATTGAGGGAACCTCCACCCAGGTCACTTCAAGGCAGTGAAGTGTACTACCTCAGTCATTGAGAAAAGTGCACAACTGAGTCACACGTTTATTCTGGACTTTCACTCGCAGGTCACCTTTAAATCTAAGTTCTAAAGAACACATTTTAGGGATCGATCCCACTGAAAGAAGTTAAATTTGCCAGCTTTTCCTCATTTGGTTCTATGGTCTCTGCTTCCTTTCTATGACCCTATACCTGTACCATTTAAAGAACTAAATCATCAACCCAAAACAAGTAACTCCTTTCCTCTTACCTTCTCTCAAAAAGAAGAAAAAACCCCAGAGAGTTTACAAAGAGAATTTTAACTAGATAAAATCAAGGAAATTCCAAATTGAATTAGGCCCTTCTGTTTAAATGGCGGTTAATGCTGTCACTGATGAGAATCACAGTAGTGCCGAGATGTCTTAGCTGAGATTAGGAGGGAGGGTAATGTTGCTTTCCTTATACTACGGATTCCAAACAGTCAAAGGAGGTATTACTGTCCCTATATGATAGAAGATGAAACTGTGGTAGGCTAAGTGACTTACTGATAGGAAGTCTGTAAGAAGGACAGAAAACAAAGCCAGAGCTTCTGAGTTTCAGCTGGTGCTTTTTTCCAAGCTCTTTCCCTCCGTCAGGCAGCTCTGCCCGAGCAGGGCTCCGAGAAGGTTTGCTGCTACTCGACCAGTAGGTTGCTGCCTACGCAAGGTGGGAACCGCAGCGCTCTGATCAGAGAGGCTTTGCGGCAGGAATTGGAGCCAGTTAATGTGCCTGGCTGTGGGTTAATTCTTTATGAAATGAGATTGTTGTTCATGTGTGTCATGCAACTGCGCTCAAGAGACCCAATTTTGATTGCTTGCGTTACCAGCTGGGAAGTCAGAAGTTTGTAATTTTAGAAGCAAAAGGAGAAATGTAATTTCCTGGACTATAGATTATTTTTTTTAAAGCAATTATCCAATGTCTATAGAGTCAACATGTAAACTCAGTGCTAATTCTTTTCTAAGAGGTTAATTGTTATAATAGGAAAAAAACTCATATGTAGCAATTGAAACTGAGTGGGTTCATCACTACATTCCGAACCCTCTCCCAAGCTGAACATGTTCCCTCTAATAATCCCCAGCATTTAAACAGATGAGCATTTCTGAGCTCCAAGTCTGCTTCACTAACAGGTAGGTTAGTATTTTTCCTATTTAACAAACAAGAAAACTGTAGCTAGGAGCTTTCAGCAGTACCATGTGTTTAAAACTCAATAGATCCTGCTGCCCACTATGGTATCTAATCTCTTTGGCCATATTATTTTCCACTAGACTATTTGCCTCTGGTAGCTCTGGGTAGCTGTGGATTTGAAGCCAAGAAAAGATTGGGGGGGAAAAAAGAAAAAAAAAAAAAAGTGAAACCCTGAAAGAAACAAAGGACATGTAGGCTGAGTGGGCAAAGGGATGTGAACAAGAACACTCTACTGGAAGTTTCTGGCTTTTAGGAATGTGTTGTTACTGTGTATACTTTCTCTGTGAGGATGTCGCTGCTATTTTACAAATATTAATTAATTATTTTTGCAGATTTCCTCTGCAGAAGGTAAATAAAAATAGCTTATTTACTGTCTTTCCTGAAATGGCTACATGCAGGCACAGAAATTCAGGGCCTGATTTTCAGAGGAGATGACAAACAAAAAAAAAAGTTCGATGACAATGGAATTATTTTTCTTATATTTCTGAATGTTCTCCATTTACAGATAACTATTCAACTATATATATGTTTTCATTCTAACCAAACTATGGTGTTGGATTAAAAAGTCAACATTCACTAATAAATACATTGAGTTTATTGTGAATGCTTATTCTTTGAGATGCTGCCTGCATTCATAAAGAGAGTTTCTACGTCCACAAGTTTACAATTTAAATGGTATTTCAAATTCTACCACATCCAATTCTTAGTATAAGGAAAACCTGTAGTATAATAGATAATTTGATAATCTCTTAAAAAAAAAAGCCAGCAAGCTCCAAAATTAGAAAATACTTATTTCCAATGTAAATAATTTCTCATTTGCTTATTCAGTTTTACTACTAATTGAATGGCCTCCTATGTGCCTTGGCATGTGCAATGATAGCAGTTATTTTTATGATGTAATGTGGGAATTTATTGCATATATTTGTAGATTCCTTTCTTGTTAGATAATCTGGTATTGCTTTCTTTTTCATTCTTTTATGTATCCTTTGCTTCCCAGAAAGAGCACTGAGGCCACAGATGAGCTCTTTATTTAACTTTGAGTTATTGTAATTTAGTCCAGAGTTTCCAAAAGATTAATTATTTTGTGCACTCTACTTCAGATTGCTTCATTTGCAGGAAATTAATGTTCAACATTACTCGGAAGTGAAGGAAAACGAACAGATAATTTTTTAAAGTCTTTCATTAATAGCACATATATTTTTTTCTATTCCTGATGACTGGGATTTTAAATCAGCCATACAAAATTAAGGCCAAACATGCAAACACTTAAGGTATGATAGTAAGCGCATCAGTCAGTGGAAACCTTTCATTAGTTTTAAAAGATTGGGGATTATTCCCTGAAGCAGGTGTATAACTTCATAAATACACACATGACTATGCCCACTAAAAACTTCAGGACTATTCAGTTGCAGTCACACATCTTGTTCAGACCACAGCAAAGCTGGGTGAGAATTGATTGAGGTTCTTGGTACCACCCACCTTCTCTCCCCAGACTGTCTGTTCAGGCATAATTACATCTGTAATCGCTCCCTAACGCAATACAATTTAGCTTATACACTTTTAATGGCAGGTCATTTCTAGGATGTCTGGAAGTTCTCTGCACCTTCTGCGGGGCTGCTTGCATGTAAAAGAGTGACAGTCCAGGGGATGACTCACTGGATGCAAGTTAAGCACCCAGCTCCTGTCGAAAGACAATGAGAGTTGATTAACTCCCAGCTGAGCTTTTGAAAATATCCAACTTTGCTCTTAGGCCACCTTTCAGCTGAAAATAATGCACAGAGAATGCTACTGGTTGCAGTGGAGCAGAATATTCATCTTAGTTCTTAGCTCAGGCAGCATGATATCTCACTTAGCAGCAGTAAACTGTGTTAAAAAAAAATAAAAATCTGGCAGCCCAGAATTAACAGAGTGAGTGAAATACTGCGAGGAGCAAAAGAGGCGGCGGCAAATGTTATGGAAAGACACAGGGTCTGATTATCCAGGCGTTGAGAGGGATGGGGGAAAAAAAAAGAGGGGATGTTCTGCAGCTTAATTAATGGAAAGAGGCTTGTGCATCTGACAGCAGCCCCTCTGCAAGGTGAATTCTTTCATAAAGAGCCTCATTCATGAGTTGCCAAGACATCCACAACCTATTCTTGAATTCGCACAAAAATTAAAAGAAAAACAACTGACTGGCTAATTTAGAACTTGCAGGATGCAGCTGGTGCTACTGTTTTCACCAAAAAAAAAAGGCCTTTTCCTTTCCACCTCCTAACCATTCCAGTCTTTCTCCCCACCCCCAGCTATTTTGTATCCTGCTGCACCAGTGAGGAGTGTGACAACTCCTGACTTAGCTGGCACTGTGGGATATCGAATAACAAAGGGGAATAATATCAGGATAACAGAGGGGTTCTGGCCAGTGCTAAGGAAACAATTCTGACAATCTCACTGCTTGCCCAGGTCCTGCCATCAGCTGAGAGGTAGAACTTCCCTCTTTATTTTTATTTTTTTAATGAAATAAACAAAGGGCTTCATTATGCTGGATAATGCAACTCCTTCCCTGGCATCTTGATAAATCACCAGTTACCTAGCCTATGTACGACTGAGGATACAGTTTGTGTAGTTCATTGTGCATGAAGAAGATACTTCATGTTTCCAGCACTGATATGTTATTATCTTAGCTCTTCCTAGCTACTACTTCACATTCTCATATTACTTGACACAGAAAAACAAGTCTCTCCGGCCCCCCAAGTCCCTTTTCGATCAGATTTTCCTTCCCAAAGGATATTTAATACAAAATCCTACTGTGCGTGACAATAATTTAACAACCAGAGTTAGTTAGGTCGGGAGCCCTAATCCAAGCAAGCCACTGGCTATTTTTAAAGCAGCATTGAGCAAATCTAAAGGTTTCTGAAAGGTATTTGAAATGATGTGGTATATTGCCACCTGACTTTGACAGGCCTCCTAGTCTAGCTAACAGAGGTAGAGTTGCTCTAATACCGGCAGCTATGGGAAATGACTGAAATAAATTGTGCAGTCAGAGCTTTATTTAGCAAGGGAACCTCACAACTAATGCTGCCAACAAAGAAAGTAAAGAAAACATCATACAGACCTACCTAAAACTCCAGCTGGAGATAGCAGTTTGGTCCTTGAGACCAGCCGTACTCCTCTTGGTTCACGCTGCAAAAGCAAAAGACCAGAGTGGAGGTTGCTCAATTTTCAAACAATACAGAGCAGAGATAAGGTTCTTCTAAGCCTGGGCTCAGCAAATTCAGAGCTGGTTTGTCACAAGGGTTATTTCCCAGACTCCCATCCTTTATGAGAAGCTGGGTGTGCCAGGAGATGCTGAGCAGAAGTTGAAAGGGGAAGTGCTCCAACCAGCTTTGCAGTAGACAAGGGTTTTCACTGTCCGTTGAGTCTGAAATGTGATGGGTGTGCCTTTCAGTCATATTTCTTATAGCTCTGGCTGCTTGTCTAGTGCTGTTGTCTGATGCAGCAGCATCAGAATAGTCTCCAAATTATGTGCCTGGTAACAGCCTCTTCGGTCATTTCCATTCCTTCAGCTTATTAATAGGATTTTTTAAAATATAGTGGAAACTGGATGAGAATGGGATTAACAAAAACATGGTCTGGCTCTCTCCTCCCCCTTTTTCTCTATGTTTCTTGGCAATGTTTGACCAATAAAAGACTGCCAACAACTTCAAGTCTGGGTATTTTTCCGTGGCTAAAACTGAGCTAGAATGTAGTACACCCACATCACAGTTGGAAGTTGTGAGGATTCATTCAGTTACATTAAGGACTGTCAGGATCCTTTAGAGGCTCAAAGTAACCTTATTTAGCAAAACTGCCTTTTCAGTCTCTTCTATTGGCTTCTAAGTACAGAGGATGGCCACGTTTTCATCTGAAGGGCTCAGCAAGTGTGATGCCAGGCTTTTTGGAGAGGCTTTTTTCCCCCTCTCTATCTTCTTGTCCAGTTGAATCTGGAGAAAGTTATAAAAGTCATGTTCATTAAAACAGAGAGTGAGAGAGTATTCCAGCAGTTTGGAGAGCACAAAAAGCTGTTGGGAAGCTGTGAAAGGGATTTTGTGTGAACTCTAAAAAGAATCCCTCCTCTCATAAAGTGACAACCCAATATCCCCAAAGGGAACAGCAGGAGGGAAATCTAAACCTGTGGACAAAGTCAACCGATAATGATTGGAGAGTTAATTACTTTAAAGCTCACAAAGACAAGCTGAGGTGTTAAAATGGCTCCTGCAAACACCAGCGTCCTCCCCTTGCACCTAGACTAACTAATGGCAGCAGGATGGTAGCAAGAAGGACCTGAGCAGTCCCTGATGATGGCAGCTTTCACTAGCTCTGAGCAAACTGATCTTTATTCATTTTCTGTTCCATCCTTCATCTCATCACCTGCCCTCACAAAGTGTTACCGTAAACATGTATAAAAACACAAAGCTGCATCATAGAATCATAGAATGGTTTGGGTTGGAAGGGACCTTGTTAGTCATCTAGTCCCACCCCCCCTGCCATGGGTAGGGACGCCTTCCACTAGACCAGGTTGCTCAAAGCCCCATACAGCCTGGCCTTGAACACTTCCAGGGATGGGGCATCCACAACTTCTTTGGGTGACCTGTTCCACTGTCTCACCACCCTCATAGTGAAAAATATCTTCCTTATATCTAATATAAATCTATGCTCTTTCAGTTTAAAGCCATTGCCCCTCGTCTACATGCACTACATGCACTACATGCCCTTGTAAAAAGTCCCTCTCCAGCTTTCTTGTAGGCCTTCCCTACTGGAAGGCTGCTATAAGGTCTCCCTGGAGCCTTTTCTTCTCCAGGCTGAACAACCCCGACTCTCTCAGCCTGTCTTCATAGGAGAGGTGCTCCAGCCCTCTGATCATCTTCATGGACCGCCTCTAGACTCACTCCAACAGGTCCATGTCCTTCGTATGTTGGGGGCCCCAGACCTGAACTCCAGGTCTCCAAGTTGGGTCTCAGCAGAGTGGAGTAGAGAGCCAGAATCACCTCCCTTGATCTGCTGGCCATGCTGCTTTTTATGCAGCCTAGGATACGTTTGGCTTTCTGGGCTGCAAGTGCACATTGCTGGGTCATGCTGACCTTCTCATCGATCAACACCCCCAAGTCCTTCTCCTCAGAGCTGCCCTCAATCCGTTCTCTGCCCAGCCTGTATTTGTGTTTGGGATTGCCCTGACCCATGTGCTGGACGTTGCACTTGGCCTCGTTGAACTTCATGAGGTTCACATGGGTCAAGCTCTCAAGCCTGTCAAAGTCCCTCTGGATGGCATCCCTTCCCTTCAGAGTGTCAACTGCTTGGTGTCATCAACAAATGACAAAGTGCAAAGGGTGCACTTCATCCCACTGTTCATGTCACTGATCAAGTTCAGTGATGCTGGTTGATAGAGTCCTGCAATATCTCAGCCCTCCCTCTTGGGATTAGCTTAGAAAACACTACTCTTGCACATAGTGGCAAAATGCTTCCTGTCATATCAGTGCATTTTACGTGGTGAAAGGAGAAACTTAAATCCAGTATAGTTATAACTAACAATTTACTGTGGAGCCTAGGTGCTAATCCTTTTTTCTCCAGCAAATTTGTTTTGAGTCACACTTTATATTAAGATTCCATTTGTGAGGTTTAACACAAGATTAGCAGGTGTTTCTTTGTAAAGCGTATAGAGTTTAAACACAACGGTAGGCTGTTTCAGACGATGATGAGCTATTGTTATAAAAAAGCCTATTGACCCATTGGACTCGTAACAATTGATTATAATTTATTAAAACATCTATTAATTACATACTAATCCTTTATCATGTGCATATAAGCAGAACCTCTGTATGCTGTATTGTGAGATACTGTATGAAAGACACCATCTTATAGGACACTACCATGTATGAGCCACCTGTTTTTTTTCTGCTTTGCTTTTAGCCTTTTCCTTTGCACTCCTAAATTCTGTTCATCTTGTTGCCTCTTTAACATGTGGAGTAGTTAATGCAGCAAAAAGACATACTCCTGCTAAGGTTTCAAACATATGTTAACAGGCCACTAGTTTCTTCTCCATGACTAGCACAGCCAGTCCATATCTGGACCTCCTGTGGCCAGAGCAGGGCCTCTGGAACTCAGGTGGCCAGATTTTTCCTTAAACTGTCATCTTCTTCTAACCACTTTGCTCTGTGCTTTGTATCTCTGGTTGGAGAACAGGAAGAATAATATACATTCACCTAACAGAGCTCTTACAGGAACTAATTAATTAAGGATTGTAAAGTACTTTGATATAGCAGTGTGGTATATTTGCCAGAGCAGAATGGAACATGTGGGATTTATTATAAGAAGTCACTGTCTCCACCCCTGTGGGATGACAGCTGATCTACCACAAACACTTATTTCCAAATTACAGTATTATGCCAATTATAACTCCTGAGTTGAGACTGTTACAGCATTTACCTTATAATCTGTTAGTTTCAGGAATTAAAAAGCCCCCAAATCAGTAAGATGGCAGCAGGAGACTATTTTATACTATTATTCAATTCTATTAAGTGTGATAGATGAGACAGCAAATGATCAGAAAATATGCCCACAGGTTATTCACTTGGTGTGCGCCTGTGTGTGTATAAATATATGCATGTATATATTAATATTATCTATATTAGTACTTATTAATAGTGCTTAAACTAAACTGGGCAGTGATGCTCTGTTTTGTGCAGCAACACATATCCTCATACATGAACCAAGAAACGTTCTGTTTGTTTTCAGAGGAGTAGTCTTAGTTACACGGATTATTAAATTACAATATAAAAGGCTGTAAAAAAAAAATCTTATCAGTGGCAAAAAAAAAAAAGGGGGCTGTTTTAATCCAGAAGGAATATGAGGTGGAAGGTTTT
>NW_010562916.1:58623-61704 GCF_000687285.1 Phaethon lepturus
ACCCATGGCAGGTCAGCAATGCAGAGGTGGTGGTATAGGTATATGTATACGTGCATTCAGCTCATCAGCAGGGACACGCTCAGGATGACTGTAGAGGCTGGGAAGAAACTTGCCACACCCTTAGGATGACTTTTCTCCCCAGGGTCGCTTCTTTCAACAACGTATGCCAGGAGACGCAATTTCCAGGTGGCTGTAGTAATATATGTGGTTACGTGTGGTAATAACACAGGGAGCATCCCGGCTTTGTTGAAGTCACGGGAAGTTTTGACAGACTTTGATGGGGGTCAAGACTTTGCCCTCTAGCAGCTCTGAAGATAAATAGGGATCTGTCACCATACCAACATGGACTACTATATAGTTGTTTCTAAATATGTAACAGCCTCACTAGTTCTCATGGAACTGCACCAGTGATTACAGCCCTCACAGGGAAATTCTTATTCTTATATATGGCAGTAATTTCATGCACAAGAGTTTTGTCACTGATTTCAAACAAGTGTTCAAACTCTAATTTAGCGTTCTTTTTTGTATACTGATGAATTTGGTCTGCATATGGCTGGGCTTCATTTAAGCAGTAGTCTCCAGCTTGTCTTACACCCCTGCTATACATGTAGCAGTTTCAAGATTATGATTTTTGAGAATGGAATTTAACTCAGACCATGCTCTTAACTTTTTGCTTTCTCGCACTTATGAGCCAAAAGTAGCGACCGTACATGCATTTTTAGAAAAATCCTAAGGACTTTTGGAGAGAGGGATATGCTTACTATGTACACTACAATATATATGTGCAATCAAATGTATTTTTCCACCAGGGAGGGGAATATCCTTTAAATAAGGATATTTAAACTATAATTAAAGCAAGGGCATTAATGCAAAAGAGTGAACTGGGCCATAAAACTTCTTTCTAAAAGCAGATGAGAGCAAGCAGTTTTGCTTTTAGATACTTTTTTTAGTATCAGGGACATCCTGTTAGCAGATGGAATGGGTGTATTCAATGCGCAGGTGTCTAGGCACCTGTTACTGCTCAGGGGCATTAACTGTTGTACTTCATCAGTTTTGTGATGGCTATGGGAGGGTAAATCCCCCAAAACCTGACAGTAGATGACATGCTAAAATGTGCATTTTACTGTTTACACTTCCTTCCTTGATGGGCTTATAACTTTTCCATGGATACTTTAAACGTAGTTTTAATTTTTTTCATACAATAAACCAGAAACATTTCCTATCTAGATCACAAACCAAAATGCACGCAACATATTGGCCATTCTCAATTAGATCCAAAGAATTTCAGGTACTTATGGCTTGTCTGTGTAACATGCACTGTCTCAAACTGAACTGCCCTAAATTCACATAATGCAATTCTTTGAAGTCCTTATTTTGGGAAATGGTGTAATTTACAGTGATAGTGGATCTATGTTCGCTGGAGGATGATTCATGTATAAAGAAGTTCATGTGCTTAACTTCACAGTTTACATAGTGTTAGGTACACCTGTAAATGCCAAGATCCATAGGAATCTCTCTTCAAACAAAAGGCTCTTGAATATGTTAAAAACTGGAGCACAACACCCAATGACATATTGTCTTATAAAATTTATTTTTAGGAAATGAATTAAATTAAGAAGAAAGAATTAAAGTATCTAAACCAGAGACTTTTACAATTTTTCTCTGTGCTATTACTTATGCCTTCAGCACACTTGTAATTTCAAAATGGCCAGACAGATTGTCAAGTTTTCTCCAGTGTTTTGTTTCCTGAACTGGGATGTGGCCATGCCAAGTTTCAGTTTCAAGAGATTATGTTTCTGTTTTACCACTAACCAAGTTGTAAATTTCCCGGAAAGAAAAAAAAAAGTTTATACTGCAAATGTTGACACAACGTTCAGAATAGTGTTGCAAATGTGACGCTGTGCTACAAATTGTGCTGTAATGATTTATATTGTTCCCAATAATTTAAAAACTATTTTTAATCACAGCCAAGTCCTGCATAATTCATGAACCTTGAAGGATTCCCCAACAAATATTATGTCACTACATATTTCAATTTCCCGCTTTGTGTTTAAAAGGCTGCATCTGGCAATTAAAAGACTAAAACCTCATTCAACAGGTATGGTATGATAGATACACGCTGGAATTTTATTTTCACCCTGTAGCTTTCTGTAAGTAGGTCATTCAATTTTACAGTGCTCTAAAGCACCACGAAAGAGCTTCTTTATACACTATCTCCAGCAATTGACTCTGAAAAAGTTGCACTAAGCCTTAATGCTTAGTATTTTATCATGGAAACTTTGTTGGCTTGCTGGTCTACATGCAACACATGATCTAGGAAAGACCTTCTTAATTTATTGTAGGAGGTCATTTTCCACCTGCTCTAAAAGGAGATTTTTTTTTTCTTTTATCTTATCCTTTCTTCTTCAGGACCAGGTATTTTTAGAAAACTTTGCAGGCAGGCACCTAACGCAGCACGTCACCCACAAGCCATGGAAAAGAGGATGTCTAGGAAACCTCTGAGACGGGTCATGTTTCAAGTTTGGGAAGATGGCAGGTGTCTAGTTGGTGCTTGCTTGAGTAGGTAGATTACTTCTTCCTCCCTTGTGTGGTACCCTGTGGTATATAGCCTACCAGCCATATGTCGGTGAAAAGTGCTGTCTGCTAGCCATAGCTGAGAAAACCATCATGAGTAGTATTAGAACTTCGACGTGGCGAGTGGCCTTTGGCAGCATGGCTCAAGACAGCATAGAGAATGTGTTTTAAACGAGTTTTAAGGCCATATGTGTTATCACCTTGTCCTTTAAAATGTGTTCCTCATAACATGTTGTTACATTTACAACAAACTCAATGGGAGGACAACACCTGTAATTTGTTCACCCTCCTTTCAACCCTCGGACTACGGTTGCCTCAAACACAACCCTCTTCCTCCGGACAGAGGAACTCTTCAAGCCCTTTAGGAAGGATTTGCCAAAGCCAGCCTGTGGTGCTGCTTCCATCGAGACATTTTAAATCGCCCCATATTGGACGAAAAACCCAACCCAAGCCCCCGAGGACGGCGTGAGGGCCCCCGGGAGGCGGCGGTGACCACTTCCCCTCAGG
>NW_010562917.1:0-778 GCF_000687285.1 Phaethon lepturus
GGGGAGGAGGAAGAAAAAACTTCAGGTGCAAAGTTGAGCCTGGGAAGGCGGGAGGGGTGCGGGAAAGGTGTTTTCAGATTTCATTTTCTCATTACCCTACTCTGATTTGATTGGTAATAAATTAAACTAATTTCCCCAAATTGACTCTGTTTTGCCCATGATGGTAAATGGGTGAGTGATCTCCCTGTCCTTATCTCAACCCACGAGCCTTTTTTTATATTTTCTCGTATTTTCTCTCCCCTGCCCCGCTGAGGAGGGCAGTGCTAGAGCAGCTTGGTGGGCACCTGGCATCCAGCCAGGGTCAACCCACCACACTTGTCCACTCCTGTCTTCTCCCCCTGACAACCCCACTAGCTCTTTTCTCTCACATTTGCACCAGGCAGCTGCCATCTCTCACCTACTTTCTGCCCCAAGTTTGGCATTTCAGCATCAGCGAAACGCAGCAAAGCATCCCAGTTCTCGGTGCTGGTGCCAACTCCCTCCCGGCTTTAGAGGCCATTACTGGAAATTACCGTTTCTGTCACGGTGGAGGCACAGGCCCCCAGACAGCCAGAGACCATCTCTGGGTGACGGAGGGAGGACGGAGAGTGATGCCCGTCGTGTCAGCCAGAGGGACGGGGGAGACCACCTCAGGGCCCTCTCTCGGGGCAGGCCTGCCTGGCCTGGTGACCCAGTGCGGCGCTCTGTGGCTCCTGCACCACTGGACTGGCTTAAATATTTAGGTCAATTTAGCCCATTTCTCCCCCTTTTTATTTACTGTAAACATGGAAGATATCTT
>NW_010562918.1:0-4228 GCF_000687285.1 Phaethon lepturus
TTTATAATTGTTTTAGATCCTTGTTTCAATATAATCGACTGATTTGATTAACTGAGATTAATGAATACAACATATCACGTGCTCTCATATAACAGTAACTGGTGATGAGTTTGGGATTGAACTGAATTTCTCCCACCTACTTACCACATAGTTTTGAAGGATGTTTAACTTGTCTTAAAGTCTGCCATCCCTGGCTATAATGAACTGATTTTTTCAAATGCACAGAAGCTCTATTACGTCTTTGCCATGCTAAGAATACTGTTTCCTTTCTCTTTCATCACAAGCAAAAGTATAGGAGCAGTGATGGAAATGCAACAAGGACAAAAAAGAATAGCTTGAGGATGTTGCTAAGAAAAAGTGCAGAGGAATTAAAAGTAATTTGAAAGAAAGTTTGACCCCAATATAGGTAAGCAGTTTGAAGAAAGAGGTGGCAGAATGAACACGAAAGGTAAAAGAAAATGAGAACAAATATGTTGTTTTGGAAAAGCAACCTAAGACAGACACATGAAAAAGGAATATGAGAAAACACAATGAAGTTGGAGAAGAAAACAATTCAGTATTTAAAAATGTGTGGAGTAATAAGGCACGGATTCTGGCGGGGATTCAAGCCAAAGACCTTTATTGTTAGCAAAGCTTGCTTTTTATACAAATACAGCCCGTTCACGCGCCTAGAAGTGCTACCCGGTTGGCTATTGCTTTAAGTCCACGCGACTCTCACAGAGGCAGGATTGGTCGCCTCTGTATGTCCACGCGCTCCTTTGCTTCCTCTTAGTTGTTTATCACAGCTCCTTCTCCTCAAGGTTGAGCCCTGCAGGTGTCCAGCTGTTTACCAGCTTCTCAATGCCACAGCTCCTTCTCCTCAAGGTCGAGCCCTTGCAGGGTGATCCCAACAAAAATGAGAATAAAACAAGGAGACGGAAGGAAATGAGGATAAAGAAATTAAAAGAAAATTACAACAGCAGCAGCACTGAGTTTACTTGATTCAAATTTATTTTTTCAGAACAGTATGGTTTTTTATATGTTCTTGGGAGTGAGGGCAAAGGAGGAACTGAGATATTTTTGAACACATGAAAACTCACACAGGCTCCCAACAAGCCTGGGATTCCCATCTGATGTTGCATTTAGGATTATAGGAATCTGCCTTCAGAGATCCTGCAGATAACTGGCAGACTGCACCACCCTTCTTAGGGTGCACTGTCTGATGGCTGAGAAGTGTCAGTTGTTCTCCGTATGAAACTAAAATATAACTATCAGCCTCTAGTTTAACAGGTCATTCCATAACACAAAATATTTAGCAAGAGAAGGTGAAAATGACATTGGAAACTGAGTTCCAAAGTTGTCAATTTTGTAGTTTATGAGGAGAAATAGTGGGGGTGATTTACTATAAGCAGTTTTCCCCTCCCCAATATAGTTTCATCAAGGTGTTTTATTACATTGTCACTCATGCTTTTGTACTGCTTTCTAATATTGTACTGACTTGTTTGAATCACTTTGAAAATTAAGGCTGCCTCCTTCTGAGACAAATCCAGGTCTCATTAAACTTCATAGACAGCCAAAAGCTTTGAGAGCTTTTCCATTGACACTGAGAAATGGAAGTGTCCTTATTTATCCTGATAGCATATTATTTTGAAGGGTATCCACATCCATAGTCAACTGGGTTTTGATTAATATTTAGGGCTCACTATGAAGGAAATTTATTTTCATTAAGGAGTTCTGTGACACAAACTAGCTGATGGTATCTCAAATCAGGATCGTATCAGTGTTTAATTGCATTCTTTCAACATGAAAAACAACATTGGCATTAAATGCAAATATATGCTGACAAGCAGCAGCAGTCTGATTTTCTTGGGTAGCATATGTATACCAGGGTCTCCATTGTATATTGTCACTACTGATTGCATGAACATTCCCTCATGTCATGAAAATGTTTAGAGGTAGTGGGGGAAGAAGGGAGATAATTTCTTGTCTCTGCTATTGTGTCCAACTCAGCTCATGTTACACAACAATACCAAGGCTGAAGTCCAAGTTGTGAAGTATATTTGGGCACTGCATTGTTTATATTTGTCATTCTGCCAAATATGCACCAAAATAATGATAATTCTCCAAATTCATGCTTGAATTCAAATAGAAAAATAAAATTCACATGCTTTAGTCAAAAAGGAAAATTGCAAAATTTTGACACGTGTAATCTCAGAAATAAAAGTATTTAGTCGTATTAACTGATAGCCACACCAGTAACTGAGCAGTGGGCCATTCAAGGCTTCAATATAGAAAGCACTTAAACTTAAACAGATAAAATCAACTGGCTAGCATGTTTACTTAGGAATGTGTCTAAACTTCTGTAGGATATACTCTTCATAAAAAAAATTTCAGGATCAGGCTCCATTATGCAAAGTTTGCATTGCAAATACACTATATAAAACATTAGTATCTGACCTTATAGTGGGTGTCTGCTATAGGCCACCTGTCCAGGAAGAACAAGTGGTTCAGGACCTCTACAGACACATAGGAGCAGCCTCATGTTCGCAGGCCCTGGTCCTCATGAGGAACTTCAACCACCCTGATATCTGCTGGAGGGACAACATAGCATGGCATAAACAATCCAGGACATTCATGGAGTGCATCAATGACAACTTCCTCCTCTAAGTGATAGAGGAGAGGTGCTCTGCTGGACCTCCTACTGACCAACAAGGAGGAGCTGGTTGGGGATGTGAAGGTCAAAGGCAGCCTTGGCTACAGTGACCATGAGATGGTGGAGTTTGGGATCCTGAGGGGAGAAAGGAGGGCAAAAAGCAAGCTCACAACCCTGGACTTGAGGAGAGCTGACTGACCTTGGAAGCATCCTGTGGGATAAGGCCCTGGAGGGAAGAGGGGCCCAAGAAAGCTGGTTAATATTTGAGGATCACTTCTTCCAAGCTCAGGAGCATGTCCTGTTGAGCAGGGGGAGAGACAGAGCAGCTTGGTGGGCACCTGATGGTTAGCCAAGGTCAACCCACCACAAACAGGTTGCTCAAAGAGCTTTTTGAGTCTCCCTCCTTGTGAATATTCAAAAGCCATTTGGATATGGTCCTGGGCAACTGACTCTAGGTGGCTGTGCTTGAGCAGGGGGTGTGTGGACAAGATGACCTCCAGAAGTCCCTTCCAACCTCAACCATTCTGGGATTAGTTGGCCTTTATTTTTAGTGTCTTAGTAGATCACAAATGTGACATATAATGTAGATATTAATATACCCATCTAATTAAGCTTAAGGTTGTTGTAGAACAAGTGCTTTTGAACTAAATCATTCTTGGTTTTAGGCTGAATTCATTTATCCAGAGGGTTTGGGTTGTATGTCCAATTTGTTGGACAAGTTGTTGTGGGAATCTACTATCGACCAGCCAGTATGATGACACTGATGAATTATTCTACAAAGAATTAAGGAATATCTCTAGATCAGTTGCCCTTGTCCTTACGGGTGATTTTAACTTCCCAGACATTAACTAGGAATATCATACAGTGGACACAAACAGGTCCATGAAATTCCTGAAGCATGTTGAAGATACCTTCTTGGTGCAGGTACTAAGGGAGCTGACTAGGAAAGGTGCTCTCCTAGACTTGTTGTTTGTAGACAGAGGGACTCATGGGTGAAGTGGTGATTGGTGGCTGTCTTGGTCACAGTGACCATAAAGTAGTTGAGTTTCAAATTGTTGGCGATAGGAGAAAAACTGACAACAAAAATTCAACCCTGGATATGAGGAGAGCAGACTGAGCTGCTGGAGCTAGTTTGTAAGGTTCCCTGGGAATCTGCTTTTGAAGGTATTGGGATCCACGAATGCTGGGCACTTTTTAAGAGCCATCTCTTAAGAGCACAGGAGCAGGTAATTCCAAAGTGTTGAAAGTCAAGCAAGTGGGGCAGAAGGCCGGCTTGGCTGAACAGGGATCTTCTTCTAGAAAATAGGTGGAAAAGGAAAGTGTACAGACATTGGAAGCAAGGACAGGTGACATGGGAGGACTACAGAGATGCTGTCTGCTTTGTAGGGAGAGAATTTGTGCAGCCAAAGCTTGATTAGAGTTCAAACTGGCCAGCACTGTGAAGGACAACAAAAAGGGCTTTTTTTAATATCTTAACAGCAAACGGAAGATCAGAGATAACATTGGGCTGTTGCTTGACGAGGTTGTCACCTCAGAAATAGGGACATAGACAAAGCAGGGACATATAATGCCTTCTTTGCCTCTGTCTTCAACACT
>NW_010562919.1:0-10985 GCF_000687285.1 Phaethon lepturus
ACCTAGTGATTCTGTGATTCTGTGATTTGGTGGTGGCATTTTTTTCACCATTTGCTGCATAATTGTTTCTGGGGAATTCAATGCTGCCCAAGAACAGACATTTATACTTTTGATTATCACAGGGTATTGTGAAGTCAAGAGTTCTGCTATGTAATTATGTGCAATGTGAAAAGTAATTTGTTCTGTTGGGTTTAGACCAGCTGCCCAATTATTTCTTCTGGTGCTTTCTAGTTCCTATAGTAAGAAACAGTTACTAATTGTTTATAATGGGTATGCACTGCAGCATTTGTGACACTGCAGATCCTTATCATCTTTCCCAGCTGATAATTTCTTTTTTTACCCTTTTAAGATGGGACAACTAGACAGCGTACGGTGTTTGATATGTGAGTGTCCTGTGTATTGATAATAATGTTACCACTCAGCGTTTTCCCAGATCATTTACACCACATGAAGCCATCGAAGCCAAGAGCCTAGTAAGGCTAAAAAGGGATCTGGCAGGTGTGTTGATAGCAAAAGTGTCCAGTATTATCATGGTCGTTGAGCCCGCGGACGATGGACCTTACTGAGCTGCTTTGCTTGGGAGCTAAAATCTGCCTTTCTCAAAGCCCACAGTGGCACCCCTGGGGAAGAAGGTTGTTATTGCTTATTCTGCAAACGAGGGTGCAGATGAGCAGCGCAACGTACAAAGCACTGAACCCGGGGCAGGAAAGCTAATCCCGGCCAGAAAAAGGATGAGGAGCACTGGACAAATGATGCATCCCAAGTTAAAACTGCTCTGTAGCGAGCAGCTGCCAGGCAAAAGGCACCTGAGCAAATGGGCTCAGGGCCTGCAAGAAGCACGGTCTGGCCGAGATGCCTCATCCTCGGCGTGATAGTGCTGGTACCTTGGTGTCCAGCCAGGTGCTTGGGATTCAAGGAGGGAGAAAATTCACCTGAGAGTCCTTAAGAGGGAGATTCGGGCAAAGCAGCTTGTAGTGAAAGGCTAAATTACCCTGGGTTGTTTAGCCTAGAAACTAAAAAACTGAGGGGGATGTGCTGACAGCTTCTCTTTACGTGCTTGACAGCTCCCGGGTATATACGAGGCTGTTGCAGAGAATGGACCGGTCTGTTCTGTGTCTGGGGGTAGGGCCTGAGCCCGTGTCGGCCTGGCCTGCACCGAGAGCAGGCCAGTCGCTCCTCTCAACACGAGGCTGGCGGATGCTGATCTGGTTTCCAGCCCTCCCCCAGCCTCTTCCCTGAGGGCCGTCTTGCCGCTTTTCCTCCGACCCCTCCTCCCTGGTGTTGCTTCTGCCGGGGCTGCAATAATTTGCCATCTGCATCACCAGCGCCGGGATCTGCTCATCTGTTCCAGCCCTTGGAGCATCGCTGGGGCCTCCTCTGGCCCCGCTCCAGCAGGTCCATGTCTCTCCCGTGCCGAGGGCTCCAGAGCTGGACGCAGCACTGCAGGGGGGTCTCCCCAGAGCGGGGCAGAGGGGCAGAATCCCCTGCCTTGCCCTGCTGGCCACGCGGCTTTGGGGGCAGAAACCCACCTTGTTGGGCTTTACTACAAAGCTCACCCTGCTGTGCACAAGAGGACCGGGACGGCAGCTCTGTGGCTCGCCCTCGGCGGTGGGGAAGCCATGCAGAGGGCTGTGCAGACCCTGCGTCTCTGCAGCACAGCACAGAAAACGGCCCCTGTGGGGAAGTTTGCCTTGGTGGCCCTGGCGACACGAGGGGCAGACCCGGGCATTTGAGCAGCCTCTTTACCTAGCCTGTCTCGGCAGCGCACCTAGGTTATAGCAAGGCTTTCCTGGCCCCTCTTGGCTCTGCCCTTTGACTACAGAAGTCTGGAAACCTGGCTGCACACCTGCAGAAGGCCAGTGTTGCCCCGTTCATATACTGCATCATGAAGCAGTATCTCCTGTAGGTAAATAATGAAGATCCTCTACCTAAAAGAGTTACAGAATTATAGCAAACATCTCACGAAAATGCAAATATAAGTATTTACATGCAAATCATATCCGCAGTCAAGTGCATTTTAAAAGACTTCTCTGCTTCTAGAAGGTATTTTTATAAAATAAGAGTTATGCCATTGCAGTTTTAAGTTCTTGAAGACTACAAAGACAGATGACCAAACACTTTTAATGTCTATCAACTGCCTTTTAAAATACAATTTTTTTTATAATTAAGTCTTCAAATGAGAACAATTCAATCATGTATGTGATGAAACGTATGATGTAATGCCTTCATTGAAAGCAAAGTTATAACAAGGAATCAGTGACAAACTCTTTCATTGCAAATCTTTCTCTATATCAAACCACAATGGCAAAGCAGAAAAAAAACAGAGATTTGATTCAGTGGCATACATCATCTCCCAAATTCTTGATTTCATGAAAAAAAATTACCACATCCAGATTCAGGCAACTGACCTGAAGAAAAATACTTTTTAAGAGATCTTAAGTATTACTGGAAGACTGAAGATGACAAAAGCTGGGGAGGTTACAAATTATCTGCATGAAGAATAACGTATAACAAATTTGTAAGTTCAGTATGGGTGCATGCTTTGGGAGACTTTTATAAAAGCATTAGATCTCACTGTATCTTAGAATATGAATTTTCTCAAATTCTAAATTTTATGTCATATATTTTATCTCATGCTGCCTCAAATGCAGCTGTAGAAAGAATATTTTTAGGCCAGCTGCAGAAATCTGTTAATTATTCATCCTGTAACACATAAACTTCAATTCAAAATTATTTGGAACTGTACATGTGAAGCGTTCGTTGAATCAATGCCCAATTGAATGTGAAAATGTATCTTAGCATGTTAAAACTGTTAGGAAATATCATCTTAAATAACGCAGTGAGGTTTATAGTTGCATCTGTAACGCCAATATGGAAAGCACGCATTCAAAAAATACCAGGCACGAAAGAAAATGGTGTTTCTCTGAAATGATGTGATTTCCCATATTTTTCCTCAAGCGCAGCATAGCCTGCCGGCAAAGGGAGGCAGTTGTCCCAGTCTGCACCGCACTGGTGCGGCCCCACCTCAAGCCCCGTGTACGGCTTTGGGCGCCTCACTACACAAGAAGGACATCGAACTATTAGAGTGTGTCCAGAGCAGGGCAACTAGGATGGTGACAGGTCTCGAGGGCAAGACTTAGGAGGGCGGCTGAGGTCACTTGGTCTGTTCAGCTTGGAGAAAAGGCTGAGGGGTGACCTCATCGCAGTCTGCAACTCCCTCAACGGGGGCAGCGGAGAGGGAGGTGCCAACCTCCTCTCTCCGGTGACCAGCGACAGGAACGAAGGAACCGGAACGAAGCTGCTTGAGGGGAAGCTCAGGTCAGGCATCAGGAAAGGATTCTTCACCAACAGGGTGTTCGGTCACTGGAGCAGGTCCTTGGACTCCGAGTTCCAAGAGTGCCTGGGTGACGCTCTCAGTCATATGCTTGGGTTTGCGGTGGTCCTGCGAGGAGCAGGATGAGCCTCACGGGTCCCTTCCAGCTAGAGCTGTCCTGTGGTTCGCATTCACCAGCACGTTGTCTCTGCATGCAGTGCTGATGGGCCCCTGCCATGGGACCCGCTGGGCTGCGGCTCAGGCCCTCTCAGAGACCTCCTGAGAGGGACGCGAGAAGCAGATAAGTGTCATCCTGCGCCTGGTGGGTGGCTGAAGGCTGGTGGCCGCCACGGCTGGGGGGTTCCTGCACAGGGGCCCGGTACCTGCTGCCCCGCGGCTGCTGGCGGCAGCAGAGTGGGGTTGGGGCAGAGGTGGCAAGACATCCTCCTGCCTGCGCGTCCCTTGCCCTGCAAGGTGCAATGCAGGCACTTGCACGACGTCCCGCCGCCCCTCCCAGACCCCGTGGCTTGCCTCATGCAGGCTGCCCGGCCCCGGCTGTTTCCCAGGAGGCTGCGCGCTGCCAGGTGATCTCTGTGGTGCCCCGTTCCTTTTGCTGTAAAAAAACAAAAAAGGCCTGGTGCCTTTTTTGGCACCTATTTGGAGCTATTTACAACTCATCCTGGCTTGCCAACGCCACGGCTCAGCCACGCCACGGGTCACCCGCATGGCCGGCCGTGATTTCGGCACCGGGCCGACGGACTTCACTGGTTGACAGGGATTCAAAGCAAGCAAACCAGATCAGTCCCACCAGTCCCACCAGTCCCATCAGTTCCATCAGTTCCATCAGTCCCACCAGTCCCACCAGTCCCACCAGTCGTATCAGTCCCCACCAGTCCCATCAGTCCCATCAGTCCCGGGCTCTTTACCCTGCAAGTCCTGGCAGAAACCCAAGCTGCTGTGATGGGTGAGGAGGGCGGCAGGCACTCAAATCACAGTCCCGCTCTATTATGAACTAGACGGCGAGCTGACGCACAGCTGTGTAGACGGTATCTGTGTAACGGGTGTGTTGCAAGTTGCAAAGCTTTAAAATAGTTCCTAATAGAATCCACAGTGTCTTGAAAGTGGGGCCATCAGGGAGACTGCGACGTGGATGAGTGCCCAGACAGGAGCCTCGCAGGCAATGTCAACACAGAAAAAACCTTTCTCAAGGTTTCCAGGCTCCAGAAAAATAAACTAGTAAAACTTTGTTTACACGCTGACAAATGCTGAGAACTGCTGAAGGCTCCTGACCAGGAAGATTTCCAGAACTACGTAGTATGAAAGGAGTGTGGGAGCGGCTGCAGAGGGACTTAGGGAGACATTCTGCCACATGCACGATGCGTGCGAGTGCGGAGGTGTTCGTGCAGCTTCCCACGAGGGGGACCGTGGGCAGCAGGAGTGGGGGAGACCTCTCCGGCCGTAGGGCTCCTGGCACCGGTGCCCTTCCCGGCATGAGTGACCAGCCTCTGAGAAAATCTAATGGCAGCTTGAAGACCTTTAAGCTAGGGTGTGTTTTAAGTTTGTCTTTTCTTTGTTTATGCTTTTCTTTTATGGTGGCAAAGTCTGCAACTTTCTCTTTTCCAGGAATACTACTTTTCTCCACTTGGGCTCACCCATGCTCTCAGCAGAGGGCACTGAGCTGCTGGGACCAGGCCGCGCTGAGGTCAGTGGCTCAGCGGCGTGTGCGGCGCGGGGACCTTCCACACAGCTGCGGCCGGAGCAGCAAGCGCTGCACAGCACTGGGTCCTTTGTGCCCCCAAGTCGCAAAGCTTGAGGCGGGAGACAGAGGGGACTGCAACGCTCCTATCCCCAGGTACCACCGGTCCGCTCTGCGCCTCCCCTGACCTGTTGGTCATGCGTGGAAGACCGGCACCTTAGCAAGGAGAGCTGGAGTATCATACCAGCCTGCTCAGAACACGCTGCTTCCACGTGCTGTGCCTGCCTTCACCGGGGTGCTGGCACTGAGACGGGTAACAGAGAGGCAGGGGGGGGGGGCGCCGAGGGGGTCTGTCCAGGTACGAAGAGATGCCCCTCTCGCCTTGGGGTGGCTCCCAGCCACCAGCCTTCATTTGCCTTTGCCTTTTCCAGCTCAACCCTGTGGTGGACGTTGCCAAGTGTGTTTCTCCACTGCATGCATCCTCTTTATACAAAATGGCTCTTTCCTACCAGCGTAACCGTGCGAGGCATCAGGTCACGCCGTGTCCCCTTCCCGCCGAACTCGCACGCTGAGCCCTCAGGTCTCCCGCGGGACTCGTTTGTGCCTTTCTTCCCAGCAGGAGAGGGCCCGGGGCGCGCAGGGGCGTTTTGCAGGTTCTGTGGCTGTGCACAGAGTCTTCCCGCTTTGCTGTGGAGAGCAAGGCCCCCGCGGGGGCCAGCACCGGTGTGGTTTGGTAAGGCTTCTGCCCATCCAGTCCCTCACACTGTCCCTGCCCAGTGGCCAGCATGTTCCGGCCGTGATTATGCAGCTGTGCGGTACTTGCCGGTTGCCTGGGCTGCTTGTCCTTGAGCGGCAGGCATGACAGAGGCAGTGCCCTCACCCTGCTGGGACTGGGAGGCCTGGCTGCTAGCTGGAGACCTGGGCAGATAAGCTGGGGCAACTCGTGTGGCAGCCAGACACAGGGAGAGAGCAACAGCTTGATATTTCACTGTCTGGATTAACAGTTACACGTGAAGGGCTGGCAAAGGTAGGATGAAGTGAGCTGCAGCGAGTGGTGGAGCACCAGTGCCCAGCTCTGCTGGACCTGGACCCAGCCAAGCTGCACCAGTACCTGGCCCTGGGCCCTGCAGACTCCGCCTGAGCTGCTGTGCCCTTTTTGGGGCCTGGACCGTGTGAGGGACAAATAAATACAGGCATGTCATTGAGACACTGGCCCAGGTTGCCCAGAGAGGTCGTGGATGCCCCATCCCTGGAAACAGCCCAGGTCAGGCTGGATGGGGCTCTGAGCAACCTGCTCTGGGTGAAGATGTCCCTGCTCACTGCAGGGGTGGGACTAGATGGCCTCTAACGGCCCCTTCCCACCCAAACCCTGCTGTGAGTCTATGACACCGGATCCTGGCAGGTTGGAGGTGAGGACCCCCGTGTGGTGTGGGTCAATGATGTGCTTCACCTGGGGAGGGAGGGAGGAGGAACTGGAATGTGCAGTGCCAGGAGCTGGTGCCAGGAGCGTCCAGGAGATCTTTGCCACTTGTTGCAGCTCCACGTCAAAATGGCCTTGCCAGCCACTCTTCCTCTGCCACTGCCACCCTCCAGCTCCTTTTCCACTTGAGGCAGATGGGAACCATGAGCTGCAAGAGGACAGATCCTTCTGAGCATCTGCAGATGTTGCCGAGATCTGTCCTCCCTGCGCCTCAGAGTCCGAGTAATGCTTAGAGCATAGGTTCATGTGTTACAGCCCCAAAGAGATTATCATGTCTGGCAGTTGTGACCCTCAGTTGAGATCATTACCTTGAGTTCCTAAGAACATAAGAATAGTCATCCCAGTTCAGAGAAAAGGTCTGTCTAAACTTGCCATAAATACTGCCAGAGGTAGAACATCCCTATGCCCCACCAGTGGTCCCAATGGTAAATTGTAGTCACCGTAAAAGTGTGTTTCGTGTTTGGGCTCAATTAGCTGTAACAAGGGAGGTGGGCTCTGTGAGAACAGCCTTGCGAGGGAGTTTTGGGTGGTGTCCTGGTTTCGGCTGGGATAGAGGTGTTTTTTCTTCCTGATGGCTGGCACAGTGCTGGCACAACCAAACATTGGGTTTGCTATGAGAATAACGTTGGTAACACACTGACGGTTTTGGTTGCTGCTGAGTAGTTGTAGTGCTTGTGCTCAGCCAAGGACTTCTCAGCTCCCCACGCTCTGCCAGTGGGGGGGTGCAGGAGGAGCTGGGAGGGGGCACGGCTGGGTCAGCTGGCCCAGCCTGGTCAAAGGGATGTTCCCTACCGGATAACGTCATGCCCAGTACATAAACTGGAATTGGCGGGGGGGTGGGAATCGCTGCTCAGGGACGGGCTGTCAGGCACCAGGTGGTGAGCAATTGTTGCCTTGTGTGCATCACTTGTTTCTGCATATTCCTTTATCAGTAATATTATTATTATCATTATCATTGTTGTTTCCTCTTCTTTTATTGTCCTACTAAACTGTTTTTATCTTAACCCAAGAGTTTTTCCCAATTCTCTTCCCTATCCCACCTTGGGGGGAGGCGAGTGAGCGGCTGCGTGGTGCTTAGTTGCTGGCTGGGGCTAAACCATGACAGTTCCTTTCGGTGCCCAACGTGGGGCCCGAAGGGTTTGAGATAATAACAGGTCAACCAGAGCATACTAGGGGATTTACATCTGTTAACAGTTGCAGGTCATGATGTTAGTTTATTTGATTTGCATCATGCTCTCGTCCTTGCTGTACATGGTAAAGATTGGTGCTGGCTTTTGCAGACTGCTGTACTCTGCAGTGATTAATGTTTTGCCTGGGAGATTTGTTTTCAGGACACTGACCTTGAGCTTTATGTGGTATCTTTGCTTCGTACTAAAGCCATTACTGTATTTTGGGTACCATCTCATGGGGACAATTAGCAATTATACTTTTTCCTCTGAAAGGTTTTTTATGGAGGAAATGCAGAATGGCACCTTTGCTGCCTTCTACTGTGATGTTTCCTCCTTCATCACAATAACTTTTCAGTATCTTGAACACCCTTGGGTAGTTAAAATACTTCTGTTGGTACTTCTGGGGAACACTGTTCCGGCTTTGTCTAAGGTCAGAAAGCAATTTAAGAATATCACTGGGAGATCTGCCCCAGGGCTGGATAGTTATGACTGGCAGGGCATGTGGAACAGCATGGGCAAATGTCTGGGGCGGTGGGCACCTCCGGCGTTTTGGAACTTCACTCCCGAACAAGTGCAGAATCCTGATAAACCAGCAGAATATTTGGAAGAAGTATGCTGTCACCTGGCAGCTCCAAGGAGACACAAATCATTGCAAAGTGCGGGGGCCTGGCCCATGCCCACCAAGCTCTATTTAACACTGTGCAAAGGGGAGAGAGGCTCTCTGGATCCGACGACGATGCGATGGGCAGTGCCGCTACTCCAGCCTCCGTGACGGGCACTGCAGCTACTCTGACCCCTGCGACGGGCACTGCAGCTGAACCGGGGAACCAGCCCACCCCGGTATCAGTCGCCCCTGTACAAAAGAAGAAAACTTGGAAGTGGAAGTCAGCTCGTTTAGTAAGGGACGAGGAAGCTTTGTCTAAGAGAGAGCAGGAGGAACCAATGGAGGAGGCAGGCTACTCCGAAGCAAGGCCATCATGACAACAGAAGAGGGAAGAGTCATAAAAGAGACGGTAACCACCCGATCTCTATCCCTGAGCGAGCTGCGAGGTATGCGAAAGGATTTCAGCCATCATCCAGGTGAGCACATTGTCACCTGGCTGCTCCGATGCCAGGATAATGGGGCCAGTAGCCTGGAGTTAGGGGGTAGGGAAGCCAAGCAGCTGGGATCCCTTTCTAGAGAAGGGGGCATTGACAAAGCTATTGGAAAAGGTGCACGAGTCCTCAGCCTCTGGAGACTACTCCTGTCGGCTGTGAAGGAAAGGTATCCCTTCAAGGAAGATGTTCTACGTCACCCAGGCAAGTGGAGCACCATGGAGAGAGGTATCCAGTACCTGAGGGAGCGAGTTGTGCTGGAGGTGCTTGATGATGACCTGGACAAGAACAGTTATCTTTCTGGGCTGCAAGCGCACATTGCCAGCTCATGTCCAATCTTTTGGTATCTCCAAGTCCATCTCCATGGGGCTGCTCTCCATCCCTTCATCCCCCAGCCTGTATTGATACTGGGGGTTGCCCCGACCCGGGTGCAGGACCTTGCACTTGGCCTTGCTGAACTTCATGAGGTTCACATGTGCCTGTTCCTCAGGCCTCTCCAGGTCCCTTTGGATGGCATCCCGTCCTTCGAGCGAATCAGCCGCACCACTCAGCTTGGTGTCATCTGCATACCCGCACTCAATCCCCCGTCTACATCATTGATGAGGATATTAAATAGCACTGGTGCCAGCACGGACCCCTGACGGACACCGCTCATTGCCCCTGCAAGGTTGGCCTTGCTCTTACAGATTCTATGTGAGCAAATATGTAGAAGGAAATCCAGCTGCGGGGGGGGCAGGCGCAAGTGATAAAAGAGACCAGGTAGTCTGTCAATACTTGTTCCAGTGATTACACTAAAAATGATGTGTCCTCACATTTGAATTTTTTTTTTAATTTCAGCCTCTGCATCTCATATTGTTCATGGTAACTTAAATAGCTTTATGGTATCAGAAATGTCCTCCTGCATATTTGCAGTCATAATTAACTCCATACATAATTTGCTATATGAGCTAAAGAGACTTGCTAATCTTAGTCAAAACAGTTTTTTCTTTTTTTGTTGTTGTTTGCTGACATTTTATATATTGATCAGTGTATTTTTGGCTTTTTAAGTCCAGAGACACAAACAAGGAACCATTTGTGGTATTCCGTAATAGTCTCTTTTATGTAAATACACTGATAATGTTGCTCTGCTCTTAGCCACCTCTTTTTTCCTCATCAATTGCTTTGTTACACTGTTTTGCAGTTTGCAATTTACCCACTTAAGCGCATTTTTCAGTTGTTCTGAAAATGCGTCTGAGACCCATTTCCTTTGTTTCTAGAAATTCAAGTTAACAGGGTTTAAGGCCAGACAGCACATGATGAACTCATCTGTCCATTCTAAAAGATCATGATATATTTCACAGAATTACCCTAGCAGAGACCTTAATAACTATATTTTTTGTTGAGCAACTTTTCCAGAAAACTTTATTATACAATAAATTATAAACATAATTATTATAAACAATTATACAATCAGTCTTTTCATTGCTTTCATTTGACATCAGCTTTTTTAATCCGCAGATTTTCTTTGCAGTTGTTTTATAATTTCATTAACATTCTTTGTAAAGATGCCAAATAGCTGCAGGCTCTGGGATTCTCCAGGACAAATCCTTATTCACAGTCACTTACTAACCAGCATTTAATGTGCTCCACCAGCCTTTATACGACACGTGGGCCAAGGACATGGCCGGGCAGAAATTTGCAATGCCGATAGCTACTTCTACCAACCCAGACTGGTAACTAATTTAAAAATAACATTTACAGAAAACTGTTCTCTGTGAAAGCATGTTGGTTGGCTTTACTCATGCTGTCCTTTAACATCAGCTGTTCCGTTGGCTTGCCTGGGAGATTTCAGACTGATAAGCTGTACTTACACTGAACACACAGCTTGTCATTTTTAAAATACTGATGCAACACTAAAGTGATGTTTCTTCTTTTTTCTTGGAAGAGGAGAGAGAATATCTTTTTGTTTTGGGGGTGGTGGTTTTTTTTTTCTTTTCTTAATCCTCAAGAATTTTCCCATTGTTCCGAGAGTTGTTAAAAGCCATTCATAAAAATTCAGAGGAGCTTTCAGGAGATTACTTAGCACCCTTCCCTGCAAGCTAGCCCGTGCTGAAGCTTTAGAGATGCTGAAGCTGTTTTAATGACGCCAGAACATCCCCAAAAATTGATCTGTTCTGCCGAGGTTTGCAGGAACCGTGAATCGGGGGTGCACCTCAGGCAGAGACGACAGCAGCAATTTGTCGCTCCCCCCCG
>NW_010562919.1:11016-11805 GCF_000687285.1 Phaethon lepturus
TGCACGGCACACGGGAGTGCCACCATGGCAGCACAGCTCGCACGCCCGGCTGCAAGGCCGTACCACTGTGCGGCACAGCCGCCTGGTCGCACAACACCTCGCCTTTGCCAGGCGAGCTCTTCCATGGCTTCGTTTCCCCCGCAGCGCCGCTACCTGTAACCTGGACGTTTCACTGCGCAGCGGCAGCGCGTTCGGGAGCAGAGCCAGGGGCTGGGACCGGCTCTCGGGGGAATCTGGTCCTCAGTGCTTGCCCAGCGACCTGCGCAGCGAGCGCGCGGCTGGAGGGCTGACGTCACCCTGGGCCCTGCTTGACTGTGATGTCGGTAATGAAACCAACACGAAGCATGACATTATTTCTCAGTCTTGCTTGACTCTGGGGGCCAGCTGTCTTCAGAATTAACTAGGTCAACTTAATAATTAAAGTACAGCAGGTTTATCAGTGAGATTGGGGCGGCGGGTGGCGGTTATATCGGGCAGCTGTCCCTTTTTATGCATGTTGCACCAGGTCCAAAACTCTATCTGAATTACGCTCAAAGGTCTTCTAAATCAGAGGCATTTGTTTCTAAAAAGCGCGATTGCGCCTCAGAAGCAAGTCTCTTTGCCTTTCTTCAGAAGCAGGTAACAAAAGCCAGTTAGTTATTCAAGGAAAGCCTTTATTTAAACATCGACTAACCAAAAACAGAGAAACAATCCTGGTGATCGCTGGGTGGGACAGAAACAAATGAAAGGTTAGGAAAGTCGCAGTCCATGCTGTCAGCTTGCTCGCCAGCTCCCGCTCCTCGCGGCCAG